>NC_044564.1:60439985-60742100 GCF_007565055.1 Rhinopithecus roxellana | reverse complement strand
CAGTTCTCTCTGGCCATTTTCTTGGGGCTCCCAACCTTATGGTTGGTTGGCTGCCTGCACACAAAGCCCTAATAATAAAAATTCTCCAATAGACAGAGTGTTAAAATGTGACAAATGGGAAAACAAAGACTGTTCATGAAAGGGGAAGGACCAGAAATGAATGGACACCTAAAACCAAAAGTCATAATTCAAACTAATTCAAACAAATGCTTCATTCTTGAGCTAAAGGAATTTACTAAGGAAATGGAGCTAGATTTAGAGAAAGGGAATTTTAAATCTGGGGACCAGAAATGCAAAAGATTCGGACTGTCAGGGACTCCCGGGAAGTTGAGAGAGTATAAGAGGGCGGAGAGGAGAATTTATGGGTGGATTTGAATTTTAATTTTGTTTCTAATCTGATTTCTGCTTTTTAATCTTATTAAGGGAGTATCTAAGGCTAGCTTTTATACTCCTTTGTGTCCATTTTTAAATTTGATTTTCCCATAGGTACCAGAAATATAGTTGTTTGGGATGAGAGCTCTGTAAAACAATTTGTTCTTTATTTATGTATTTATTTACTTTATTTTGAGATGGGGTTTTGTTCTTGTTGCCCAGTCTGGAGTGCAATGGCACAATCTCGGCTCACTGCAACCTGCACCTCCTGGATTTAAGCAATTCTGCCTCAGCCTCCTGGGTAGCTGGGATTACAGATGCCTGGCTACTTTTTTATACTTTTAGTAGAGGCAGGGTTTTACCATGTTGGCCAGACTGGTCTCAAACTCCTGACCTCAGGTGATCCACCTGCCTCAGCCTCCCAAAGTGCTGGGATTACAGGCGTGAGACACTGCACCTGACTAATTTTGCTCTTTTTAAACATAACCCATTATTTTTTAGAATTGACTCAAACTAATAAGTTCATGGAGAGATGCAAGGTAACTTTCTATGTTTAGAGTCTCATGGCCAAACAAACAAAAAAAGTCACCAGAGTTACTGAATCTAAGAACCAGTTTATACAAATGGTTTTTTCATGTTAATCTGAATTTGGAAAGGAAGTAACAAACAAATTTTTACCTTACATTCTTGACAAGATTCTAGAGGCAAGAATCTGGGACAGCTGACATTGATAAAAATTCTGACCTTTTTATCTGGCTTTTTGTTGGTTGCCTGGGAATAATACCTGTATGCTCCAAAGTGAGTCAAGCATCTCAGGCATCCCATACTGGACACCAGAAAGAGTAGGGGCAAACATGGTGTGATACCTTTTCTCACCCCTCATAAGGCTGACTCTCCTATAACAAAAAACAAGAGGAGAAGAACATAACATGAGAGCCTTCAGAATGAAGACTGAAAGGCACAAAGAAAAACTGTCCATTTTATGCTTACATTCCATGAAGAGTGGACAGTCATGTAAGAGTGCGATTGGACAAAGGGGAATAATCCAGAAAGCCCTGTCAGTTCAAACTCTTCTTGGCCTCTGATATGGTGTAGCTGTGTCCGCACCCAAATCTCATCTTGAACCACAGTTCCCATAATCCACATGTGTCATGGGAGGGACCAAGTGGGAAGTAATTGAATCATGGAGCTGATTACCCCCATGTTGTTCTCATTACAGTAGTGACTGGATCTGCATGAGATATGATGGTTTTATAATGGGCTTTTCCCCCATTGCTTGACACTCATTCTGTCTCCTGCCACCCTGAGAAGAGGTGACTTCTGCCATAATTATAAGTTTCCTGAGGCCTCCCCAGCCATGTGGAACTGTGAGTCAATTAAACCTCTTTTCTTTATAAATTACCCAGTCTCAGGTATTTCTTCATAGCAGTATGAGAATGAACTAATAAAGTAAATTGGTACCAAGGTAGAGGGGCATTGCTGTGAAGATACCCAAAAATGTGGAAGCAACTTTGGATATGGATAGCAGTCAGAGGTTGGAACAATTTGAAGGGCTCAGAAGAGAAAAGGAAGATGTGGGAAAGTGGAACTTCCTGGAGACTTGTTGAATGGCTTTTACCAAAATGCTGATACTGGTATGAACAATGAAGTCCAGGCTGAGGTGGTCTCAGATGGAGATGAGGAACTTGTTGGGAACTGGAATAAAGGTGATTCTTGCTATCATTTAGCAAAGAGACTGGTAGCATTTTGCCCCTGTCCCATAGATCTGTGGAACTTTGAACTGGAGAGAGATGATTTAGGGTATCTGGCAGAAGAAATTTCTAAGTGACAAAGTGTTCAAGAGAAAGCAAAGCATAAAAGTTTGGAAAATTTGCAGCCTAATGATGTCATAGAAAAGAAAAAACAATTTTCTAGGTAAAAATTCAAGCCTGCAGCAGAAATTTGCATAAGTAAGAGGAACCAAATGTTAATTACCAAGACAATGGGGAAAATGTCTCCAGGGTATGTTGAAGACCTTAACAGCAGCCCCTCCTATCACAGTCCTGGAATTCTAGGAGGAAAAAATGGCTTCATGGGCCGGACCCAGGCCCCCCCTGCTCTATGCAGCTTCAGGACATGGTGCCCTGTGACCCATCTGCTTCAGCTCCAGCTGTAGCTAAAAGGGGCCAAGGTATAGCACAGGACATTGCTTCAGATGATGCAAGTCCCAAGCCTCACAGCTCATATGTGGTGTTTGGCCCCCAGGTACACAGAAGTTAAGATTTGAGGTTGGGGAACCTCCACCTAGATTTCAGAGCATGTATGGAAATGCGTGGATGTACAGGCAGAAGTTTGCTGCAAGGACTGAGCCCTCATGGAGAACCTCTGCTAGGGCAGTGCAGAAGGGAAATGTGGGGTTGGAGCCCCAACACAGAGTCCTCACTGGGGCACTACCTAGTGGAGCTGTGAAAAAAGGACCACCATCCTCCAGACCCCAGGATGCTAGATCCACTGACAGCTTGCATTATGCACCTGGAAAAGCTGCAGACACTCAACGCCAGCCCATGAAAGCAGCCAGGAGAGGGGCTACAGCCTACACAAAGCCACAGGGGCAGAACTACTCGAGGCCATGGAAGCCCAACTAATGCATCAGCATGAACTGGATGTGAGACATGGAGTCAAGGAGATCATTTTGGAACTTTAAGATTTAATAACTGCCCTATTGGATTTCAGACTTGCACGGGACGTATGGCCCCTTTGTTTTGGCCTATTTCTCCCATTTGGAATGGGTGTATTTACCCAATGCATGTACCCTAATTGTATCTAGGAAGTAAATAACTTGCTTGATTTTACAGGCTAATAGGCAGAAGAGTCTTGCCTTGTCTCAGATGAGACTTTGAACTTGGACTTTTGGATTAATGCTAGAATGAGCTAACACTTTGGAAGACTGTTGGGAAGGCATGATTGTGTTTTGAAATGTAAGAACATGAGAATTGGGAGTGACCAGGGGCAGAATGGTATTGTTTGGCTCTTTGTCACCACCCAAATCTCATCTTGAATTGTAGTTCCCATAATCTCCACACGTTGTGGGAGGGACCTGGTGGGAGGTAATTGAATCATGAGGGCAGTTACCCCCATATTGTTCTCATGATAGTGAGATCTCCCAAAATCTGATGGTTTGGTAAGAAGTTTTCCCCCCTTTGCTTGGCACTCATCCTCTCCCCTGCCACCTGAGAAGATGTGCCTTCTGCCATGATTGTGAGTTTCCTGAGGCCTCACCAGCCATGTGGAACTGGGAGTCAATTAAACCTCTTTTCTTTATAAATTACCCAGTCTCTGGTATTTCTTCATAGTAGCGTGGGAACAAACTAATATAGCCTCTGTGCATCTTTCCTTCTTCCCAGGGACAGAGTAGGGCCCCTTCTGGTATAAGGGTCTTAAGAGCTATTATTGGACAAGGGTGGATCAGAGAATGTCCTTACACCCATCTCCTAAACAGTAGAGTAAGGAGGGTTAGAGTAGTATTTTTCTAGGTTTATAGCTGGATTTGTGGAAAAGGGGTTCTAGTTTCTATGACTGGCCTTGAGGAAGAGAAATTTTGGTTTCTGTGACTTGCTTCAAGAAAGAATGTGAGAGAGAGAGAGGGCAGAAGCTCAGAGGGATCTTGGTTCTGAGGCTTTCCAATGTCCTTTAGTTCAAAGTACTAAACACGTCATAGTGCCATACTTTGGAGTATTGTTTCATGAGCCTTAGCAGATTGATCTAATTAGACTGATAATAAAGAAATATATAAAACTAAACAAAAGACAGTGTAAAAACAGCCACACTTACAAAAAATGCAATTCCTTGGCTTGTGTTTCTATTGTTTATATTGATTCAAAAAGAACTGGTATTTTTATTACTTCCAGAATAAATTTCATAAAAGTGAAATGTTTATATTTTACCATGTAATGCTCTTTTAACAGTTGATGGAATCCTATACTTGTAAGCTTCATTATTGTGAATTGCTTATACCTTAATAAAATTGAATTCATTTTACGTATTAGCTAATTGAATATCACTAGCTGAAATGGAAATGTTTTATAATGATGGTGCATAGCAACAAAAGATTGATAGTTCTTTAATACTTTAGTATTCTAATACTCAATAGTTCTTACAGCATGTAATACAGGACAATTGTTGATTTTCCACAAGCTGATCCTTAGTAGTTGATCTTAATGCAACTATTCTAAAACTCCTTTCAGTAGTTTAAAGGCAAAGATGGACATAATGCACTACATGTGCTGAAGAATTTAGTTTTTTAAACTCAACATACTAAAGGACCTCAACTTATTTATTCTACACAGCAACTTTTGTTCCCCTGCACAATAACATACAAGTAAATAGTGACATTGTAGGGATAGTACCATGCTTTAAGAAGTGTGAAATAGAATCATAAAGAGTATGAAATTACAAAAAGTGAAGATGCACCTTTGGACAGTCCCATGTTATTCTATGCCACCAGTTTCCTGGATGGAGAATGACATAAACAGAGATGAAACAAAAGAGAAGAAATGCCTGATTATCAGAAAAAGGAAGTATTTAACATTAGGAAAAATACCTAATGTAAATGACAAGTCGATGGGTGCAGCAAACCAATATGGCACATGTATACCTATGTAACAAACCTGCATGTTGTGCACATGTACCCTAGAATTTGAAGTATAATTTTAAAAAAAGAAAAAGGAAGTATTTCTTAGATATTCATTTAAATCTCAAGTGTGTTACTGTTCTATATACTTAATAGAGATTACAAGTAACAAAAATGGCATTCAGGAATAGCAAAACAAAGCTGACTTTGGCATATACCTAATTATATATATTGCAGAGAGTATTCTTGGTTGGAAAATTAGGTAGTTTCAAAGATGCTGGGTAGCATTTAGATAGTCTTACTACTTTAGATAGTCTTACTACTTACTACTTTAATGATACTCAATTGTCCAATTTGGGTATCTACACAAAATAAAACTTTGTTAAACCCTTTATTCTTCCATTTATTGTATCAGTTCCAGGAGTTCCAGTTGTAAAATTCCTGATTATATCTGAAATCTAGGACACAGTCAATAATATACTCTAATTACTTATTTCCAAGAGGGTATTGTATTTCTAATTTGGCTTTTCCAGCCAAAGAGTTAAGAATGTCAATTTAGATAAATCTAATTCCCAGTCATTAAAATGTTTTCTTGGGTATAAAGGATGGAATTCTGTATCTGTTTTTCAAGTCTAACTAATTAACAACTGTACTGAAACCATCTTTTAAAAACTAATTTTCTCACCAATAGTAGCAGACAGTTCAGATATAAGCCTGTTACAAAACAACATGAAAATCAGGCATTTTAACTATGTTCCTAACTTGTTAAAACACCCCCCCCCCAAAAGACACACACAGATAAGAATCAAGGAGATAAGGATTTTCAAGTTTCAGCTCACTTGGTAGATTAAGCAAGTGTGAGATTGGCTATTTGAAGTATTCACATTTTGGACTGCACACTATAAAGCGATAAAAATCAGTTTTTCTTAGCTTCCGGGATTAATTGTTTGGCAGTGGGTTGTTTTTAATTAGGTTATCCAACAAAAGATAGTAATCTCAGGCAAAATCTCTCAGGTTAATCTTTTTTAAAAGAAGAGATACAGATTTATCCTCTTATTATTTTCAGCCAATTGATTATAACATCTCTTAGTCTGGAGAAACACTGTTTCTCTATATGCGCAACACTCCTGACAACAACGGTGTGGAGTTCTTCCATACCAGGCAATTCTCTAATTCTCCACACAATAGCTGGGTGTCCTAGCATTTAATCCAATTCTGACACCATCTCAATGTAGTTAGTTTGAGAGTCTACCAATTAGAAGGCTTAGTATCACAACACTGAACCCAATTCAGATGTCAGTTGCAAGCCTGGGCCTCGCATACTTCTGAAGGACTAGCTATAAATTGGGGATTTGTACAACCCTGTTCTCAGGTGTGATCATGTGCTGAAATGGCTCACAGATCTCAAGGAAACACTGTACTTACATTTACCAGTTTATTATAAACTCAGTAACAGCCAGATGGAAGAGATGAATGGGGCATAATATGAGAGTGAGGGCATGGGACTTCACTGTCGTGCCTGGGCACGCCACCTTCCCAGCATTTTGATATGTTCACCAGCCTGGAAGCTCGTCAAATTTTGTTGAAGAGTTTTTAGTTAGCCTAATCTTTTCTCCTACCTACCTCCTCTTTAGAATTATTCTAATCATTTAGTCTTTCTGTCGAACAGCCCCATTCTGAAGCTATCTAGGCCTGCACCCACCCATGCCCATTGTCTCATTAGCATAAACTCAAGTGTGATCAAAAGGCATGCTTATGAATAACAAAGTACACTCCTATCAGCCAGAAACAGAGGACAAAGACCAAATACACTGTTTGTTATACCATATTGAGTTCATTTAACTGCAAACTAGATGAATCTATTGCTATTACTTAAGTAATATTTAGATTTTCATTACAAGAGAAAACTTTTAATGAAAATAAATCTCAACAATGATTCTAATATTATCTAGTCACTCCCTATTCTTTCTCTATTTTAATTTAAAAAGTGTATAATTCCTGTATTTAATGTTACTATCAGTCTTCCTAACCAAATATGAAGTATCAATGTTCACAACAATAAATTTATTTTCTAATATCTCATCATGCCTGCTCTTCAATCGTATAGCTTAGTTGGTACATGTAGTTTCTCTTCCCTTCAAAAGAGTCAGTTAAGACATTACTAGTTTCAAAAATGTGTGTGTGTGTGTGTGTGTGTGTGTGTGTGTGTGTGTGTGTATATATATATATATATATTTTTTTTTTTTTTTTTTTTTTTTTGGTCAGCCCAGCTTTGTCTCTCCTAAGATAGTCTTATTTGATTTGGAGGAGTTGTTTCATTCCATCATGTATAATTTTGGTCTGAGAGTAAACCCAAGTATTTTCCAGCCATTTGAGTAGTCAAAGGAGTCGTAAGTTTTCTCTCAACATTTTCGTACAGTCCGGAGAGGACACATGATCTAAGCTTGGCCAATTGGATGCTTTTTTGTGGTTTTGAGTCTTGAGTAAGGGCGCAATGAAGCATAACAGATTATTCATCACACAGGAACAGGCCAGCCAGACTTTCTTCTATGAGCCATTGCTGTTCTTCCTGGCCACAGTTCACATGGTCTTCCTGTCTTAATTCTCTGGGCCCCTTGTAGTCTTCCAATATTTTTTTTCTTTTACTTAGCTAAAGACTCTTGTTTGCAATCCAAATCTTATCAGTTATAGGACTATTACTTTGCTTTACCCAGTGTAAGAAAAATATAACTTTTAAGAATAGAAGAATAATACCTGTAAGTTGAATGTTACCAATTTTTTAAAATGTCTGTATTTAGACCAAGAATATAGCAATAAAATGTGGTATCATTCTACTGGAAAAATTATGTAAGATATGAATGTTACAGGGAAACAAAAAGGTCAGCACATACAAACATTTCACTTCTAGCCTTAATGACCCACATTATAAAATTATTTCTAAAAGAAAGAAAGTATATACGGTTAAATATAAGTCTTACCTTTATAGATAAACCTTAGTGCTTTCCCTGTAAAAACATTTGTGGTAATGTACACACATAAACTATCTACACTTCACATACTTTTTAAGTACTGTTTGTGGAACCTGCTTATTAAAACTCTGACTTTTCAATTTGTAATGTAGGAGTAAGTAACTATAAGAAACAAAAAATGAAGGCAAGACAAAGGAAAAGGAAAAGAAATTAATAGTTTATGTGTGCTTCTTAAACTAGGCTTTACATTAGGTGTTTGAAATACATAATGACATTTAATCTCCATAGTAACTCTCTGACAAAGTAAGATTTCATTCATTTTACAAATGCAGGAACAGAACAGTGATCAAGTAAATTTTTTCAAGATCATAGAGCTGGCAAGGCATCAAAATGAGATTCAAACCTGTTTACTCCAAAGTCCATGTACTTATTGCCATATGAGAAAAAAAAGATACAGTAGTAGATTAATTATATATATGACCACACACATTCAGATATGTACATATACAGTATATATCAACATATATAAACATGCATAAATGTGTGCATGTTATTGAATTATTGCATTGCAAATACACATATGTGCACACAAATATGCATGTGTATTTGAAATGCAATAATTCAATAAGATGTATTTATAAAAAGAACGAGTTTAAATTTTTTCAGCATTTCTTATTCCATCTGGGAGTTTCTACAGTAACACATTTTGAGAGAACCCTGATCATATCCTATGTAATTGAATTCAATTCTTATGAATATTCCTGTACAAAGAATGAATGTCTTCATTGAAGCATGGGGCTATAAGAGTAGGAATTATTTAATATAAGCAAGTGATACCTTAGAAATACAGGCATATATACATAAAAGGTAATTCATCTATATTTGTGCACTTTATTTTGTAGGCTACTGTGCCCAGCAGTTTCAGCTAACATGACCAACTGACATGATATAGACAGCCTGCATTCTCCCATTACAGAAACAGAAATACTTGGAAAAACAGGGCATTAGTTATCTATCCCTGAATAACAAATTGCCACCAAAATATTATCTCATCATTTCTGTGGGCCAGGAATTTAAGAACAGCTTAGCTGGATGGTTCTGGCTCTGGGTCCCTCATTAGGCTGCAATCAAGTTTCAGCTTGGGCTACAGTCATCTGAAGGGTTGGAAAGGGTTGGAGGATCCATTTCCAAGATGGCTCATTCACGTGGCTATGGGCAGGAGGTGTCAGTTCCTCACTGCCTATGGGCTGGAGGCCTTAGTTTCTTGCCATATGGGCTGCTTATTGGTAAGCTAGCTTCCCCCAGAGAAGTAATTCAAGAAGGAAAGAACTACAAAGAAGTTGTGATATCTTTTTATGGCCTGTTCTCCAAGTCATACATGATTACTCGAGCTTTATTCTAATCATTAGAAGCAAGTACCTAAGTTCAGCCCATACTCAAACCTTGTCTCTTACAGGGAGGAGTGTCAGCGAGTATCAAAGAGATTGTAGATATAATGTTTTTAAGTCACAGTTATCACAAAAAGTAAAATGCCAAAACAGTAGAAGGAAGCTAGGGACAGAGAGCTGATGGATTTCAGACCTGGAGATATTTTCTCCAGGCTAGGGGCTAAGGCTGTAATTTCACATTGGAAGAGAAAAATAAAGAATCTTGGTTTTCTCCAATACCATGCAAATTATACTACTAACTCCACTACAAGAAACTGGGATCTTAGAAGGGTTATGATATATACAAAAAAAGAAATGGAAAAAAATTACTCAAGGGCTTCACCAGTATGTAAGGAAACTTAACATATGACCATGATTGTACTTCAGGGGATGCTCGAAAGGGGGATATCTTTGATCAAGTTACTTCACCTCATTTATAAGCCTCTTTTCCTGTAAAATTTTGATATTACTTTCTTAAGCTATTTCACAAAAGTATTATAAGAGTAAACAGAAATTATGATAATGCGCTTTAGAAAAAAATGCCATGTAAATATGAAATATAAGAAGTGTCTAACAGTATCCATCATCTTTTTGATTGTGAAATAAAGTCCTCCTTTAGTATGTTGGAAACAAAATTTAGATATATTTATTATCTAGTGTAGCCCTTAACGCAAAATAGTTGATGACCATATCTTCATATGATTCACTCAACATTTGTTAAGTACCTATAATATGATATCCATGTTAAGTGAAAGATACAATGATAACCAGAATAGTTAGCGAGGTTACCTTCATGCAGTTTATAGTTTAAATGTTCTGCATAACAAACCCGTGATATAGTCAAAGTACTTATCTCCCGAGATAAGGAAACTGTGGCTCATTCCAACTATTCACCCAAGATCTAAGATCTCATTACTCCACTGTAGATAAAAGACAAAGCCTTGAAACAATACAATGCTCTTTCCTCTTTCCCATATTTTTTCTATTTTTAACCTCCATTTGTATTCAACTCCCCCTCTCCCTCCACTTGTCACCTTCTGCCCATACCCTTCACTCCCCACTTAATTCTCTGTGCTGAGTTTTATCCTGACTGATTTGGTATCATCAATAATAATAATAGTAAGGCAAAAGTGAGTCTTCTGAAATAGATGGGGATTCCAAAAGAGATAGCTTTATCAAATAGGTTGTAAGTACAAGTAAAATTTCCTTAATCCCCTGATACTAGATTTTTCATCCAAATAATAGCTTTGATCTGAGGCCAGCAAGCATGTCCCACCAGTCTTGCCCTTTGCACAGAGAAACAGACCACTGCCTACTAGATTTCCCTGAAGGCATCTTTGAATCTGAAAGTAAAGCTGCCTAGCCATCTAAAATGACCAGCATTCTTCCCCCACTTTACCTAACTTATATAAAGCAGCCTTTTGAATGCAAATAATATCTGGTAGAGGTAATGTCAATTCACTTTTAGATATTGATAAATTTGACCCAATTGATTTATTATCCTCTTACGTGCAATAAGATACTAGAATTCCAGAAGAGGGAACCATAAATTTTCCTCAGTAACAAGCTCCTGAAAACAAAAAATATATTAGGAGTTCCTGCTGCTGTCTGGGCTTGTGGAGAAAAGGAGGTATTCATGCTGTTTAACATGGCAAGCCTGAATGAGATGCATCAACATGATACTACATTATGACATTCCTAAATACCCTAAAGACACTATTCAAACTGTCTAGTTCTTGCCCCTTCTCCTCTTCTTGTGTTCTGCATTTTATGTTCTATTGGGCAAAATTCTCTGTTGCTTTTCCTCCAAGCTGACTTCTTTTTCCATCTTCATTTTGTGAAGCTGTTCAAAGCACAGAGTCTAGAATTCTTAAATGCGCTATCCTTTAAATGAAAAAGATTATGTCTCAAGGTAAGTTTCTCAGCTAGTAATGTCTCAAGAGGGCTTTGTAGGAAGCACCCACATTTAGTTCAAGACACTGATAGCAATGGATGATGTGTGAGGAAGTGGGTTCTGCATGGATAGATTTGTGGCACAAGAAATTTGGCATAAAGCAACCAGCATGAGTTGTTTATCTCCTAGGTGTGAGGAATTTTTCATCAATCATGTGCATCTTCTTATATAGTGTTCCTTGTAAGAGGTGCTCTATATTTCTTACAATGGCTGGTCTTGATAAAGATGTTAAGGCTTGTCCAGTGTGTCTTATTGAAACTGTTCAGGTGATTTCTGTCTGGTTGTCACCTATGACGTATTTACCTAAAGCTCATATGTTAATGAATCAGATGAGCTAATCACAGACATAATTTTAAAAATTGTTTCTCTAGAAACCATTTGCAAGGATTCTGAAAAGTTCCATCTTCAGCTTTTCCCTTATTCTGCTGTCTGATAATACTTTAATAAAACTATGTACTTTTTATCAAGAAGTTTCATTATATTAATCATAACTCTTTCTAGAAAAAAGACAAAACAGGAACAATTATTCCCTATGGATATGAGTTGATATAGATGACAGTATACATGTATAAATGAGTTTAATCAATTCACTGGATTAAGTCAGTATTCAGCAAAATAATAGACAGTCAATCAAATTATCAAACTGATTTTTTGGGGAAAAGGTCTTCGAGCAATTTCAATTCATAGCCAACATGTAGACATCAACAATTAGCAGATGCATCAATTTGAATCCCATGTATCTTTTTATTGTGAAAGATGATTAACTCTTAGCTTAAGACATATCTTACAGATTCCAGAAAACTGCTGTGCTATAAAACAATGATGTGCTTTCTTCAGAAAACATAATAAAGCAGTTAGCACATACTTAGAAAATTTAATTGTGATATCATTTAAAATAGTCATTAATGGATGAAATAAACTATTTCAATAAACTATTTCAATAAACAAATTAAGCCAGTTTAAGTTGTAAGTCATAAAGAAATAAAAATATAGCCATAATACATTTACCATAATCGTTAATAATGACTTTAGTTTAAATTTCCCAATTTTCACTGTAGACTATTGGATTATCTAAACTGGAGCAGAGATATTTTATTATCCCCCATTTTCAACACTTCTTTCAAAGTTATAAATGAAAGCCACACTTAAATTTCAATAATGGAGCCAAATCAGAGGTAGTCCTAGAAAGAAGGTGCCAAATAAGAATAAATGTGTTGAAAATGAAGTTTGCACAATGAGAACCACCTATTTAAAATTGAAAATTTTCCTGAGATGGCCTTTCCCTTTTTCCCTCCCCATACACATAATATCCAGCAACCACAATACCTTTTTATCTGAAACTGATCTAAAATAAATTTAACTAAAGCAGGAGTCATGTGCCTAGACTTCTTACTCCTGAGTCTATCACCAGTTCTGTGTGGGATCTGAGGGAGTCACCGACTGTAGCTGCCTGTCTCTCTCCCAACTTCCTCACATGTAAGAATCTTGAGGAAATCTCCAATACTCCTTCTAAAGTTAATCTTTGAATAGTCTTTATAAAATGTTCTGGCCTTGTACAAAACCAACAGGATCTTCTAATCAGATGAAAGTAAACAGATTAGTAGAAATACATTTGTTATATTCAATACTAAGTTCCATTTCCTTTTTATATGTAAACATGGTCTTCTGAATTCAAAATATTCATTTCAGCCATGCAGGGCATAATTCCAGGTGTATAGGAAAAAGGACTGGACATTTAGTGAATAAAAATGGAAAACTAATGAATATGTAATGTACTCAGCTGAACTCTTCACCAGAGACATATCATTTATAATCCCCAGCTCTTCAGTTAATACGCAATTATAATTAAACCATGTGCATTTGATTTGCATTGTCAATGCACTTTGCCTGATAATGTGTTGGTTTTATCCTGTTTTTTCTCAAGTACCAACTTTTTCAATAATACCAATTTTGCTTTAGTGGAATGATGTCTACTTTCATAGAGAGATGTTCTTTGATGGTAACAGAATCCATAAAATACTTTCAAAAAAATTAATGAAGGCATTTGTTAGGCATAGGCTGTTTCATCAGAATGTACCTAGTTTATTTTACAATGGTAAAATTGCCAAGACTTAGAGAGCATTCGGACTGAATCATGAATATTCCAAAGGGGTAGATTAATCTGTGTGAACTAGAGAACTCTGCTGAAACTGCTGTTTAACATTATAAAGTGTGGAATTCATCTTCTTACAGCACAAAAGAGCTTCCTATAATAAAGATTTTTTATAACGGCAATAAGGCAGCTCAGTGGGGTGTGGTTTTCATGAAATAATCACACTTCTGAGAGATTAGACATTGTGCCTTACGCTGTACAATCCCCTCCATTATGATAACATGTTGATGCCACCTCCCCCACACACAGCTCTATTCCTCAGTTACTCAATGGGCCCTTCCAAAAATATCTGCCCACTTACAGCTATATTATAAACAAGCTGGGAGATCTATAATACAGTACTAGTGTTTTATCACCTCACAGTTTTCTTTATGTTTCTCGTAAGTAGAAATAGTTACAGCTTTCCACTGTAGTTCAGATTTAAAACACACAAACCAAAAATATAGTTACAGTAAGAAAAAGTTATAGTTTAGGAACATGGACTATATACTTGTTGCAGTTTAGCTCATAATTATGTAAGTCATCCATTATTAATCTGCATTGCTTTTTAAATGAGGCATCCATTAAGAGTTCAGGCATAAATTTGAGTATTGTACTATAAAATTAACCAAGAATATATGTTAACATTAAAATATATTCCTTCAAATTTTCAAAAATTATTACATGAGGAATACGTCACTTTTATTTGCCGTTCACTTCAAACTGTAATCTAAACAACATCTATTGATATTTTCAGTGATCTCCTAATGCTGATAGTTTGAAGACTGATAGTAGGGTGTAACTGTTGTTTCTCATTGGCAAAGAAAAGTGTATTCTCTTGCATATTTCATCTGTTTTCGTGTTTAGACAGAATATTAAGAAAATATATGGTAGGGACCTATAAATGCCAGTTATAAGTAGGGTTTTTGATTTATTAAGCACTTTTCTAGAACTGTGCCAAAATATTAAGCTTTGTGGGCATAATTCTACATTTTTGACATTATGGAATAAATTTTTTAAAGTTGCTTTGAAATGCTACATAATTGAAAATTCCATTATAAGTAATGTCGCACTCCCTGTGTTGTAGAAAATATATGCCTAGTTTAAAGTGCTATTTATTTCAAAAATAATGCCATTTTTAACCACAGAACTCTTGTAAAAGATGAATAACATGTTTTAAGCTAATGGTACAATTAACCAAAGTTTCAGTTTATGTCAAGGCTTAGAAGTTGTTTGCTAAACTTTCCGGGCAAGGAATCTAGTGGTCTATCACAGGCTGTGGTAACAAAAGGTCAAGGTATTAAATTAAATTAATAGGTTACTTTTGCCTACAATAAGAAAAATAAAACTAATAAACTTTGTCAGTTTTTCCTAACAATATTAATATTGTTACAGTGGATACATTAGGCAGTTCTAGTTGTGGAAGAATGTTCCAACACAATGGACAAAATTAACCCTTGCTTTTATTAGGAATTTTAAAACAGTGATTTGAACTTTAATGTCTATAAAGATCACTTCAGGATCTTGTTAAAATGCAGATTGTGACTCAGTAGGTCTAGGGTGGAGTTTCAGAGTCTGTGTTTCTAATAAGCTCTGAAGTGATTACTGTATTTCTTGTTTAGCTACAGTCTTTGTGCAACATTGTGCTGGAGTCTTGTATCATTCCTTTGTTTGTCTTCTGCTACACGTGACAGATTGCTAACAGGTTTTGGTTGTTGCTTTGGACAGAATTCTGTTCCTCCAAAATGTATATGCTGGAACCCCAACACCCAATGTAACTGTATTTGCAGATAGGGACTTTGTGGAGATAATTCAGTTTAAATAAGGTCATAAGAGTATAGTCACAGATTGGGGTCCTTATGAAAAGATACACCAGAGAGGTCACTCTCTGTCTCTGCCATGGAGCACACAAGGAGAGGATACTGTCTGCAAGCCAGGAAGAGAGCCCTCTCCAGAGATCTAATCAGCCAGCACCTTGATCTCAGGCTTCCCAGCCTCCAGACATGTGAGGTAATGTTTTTCTGTCGTTTAAGCCACTCGGTCTATGCTATTGTGTTGTGGCAGCCCAAGCCAACTAATACAGATGTTGTTTTTTCTTTTGCTTTCTTTCCTCTCATATTTTACCTGAGGAAGTAAAGTTAACCAAATTAGGAAGCCAGTGTAACCAGAAGCAAGTTTTCAGCTATTGCTCCAAATTCTATCCTGATCATGTCCTGCATCATCCATTGGAATGAGCAAGAAAGATGATACTTTTCTCACTTTGCCAATGAATGCATTTAATTTTCCTTGGTTACTACATTATTCCTGTTAACAAAGCAAATTGTTGAGACAATCTCTTAAAGCCTTAGAGTAGAAATTCCAGGCTGATTAGTCGAAAAGTTGTACCTGTTTGATTTCATGGCATCTCACTCTGCCATGTCTTCCCACCCCACATTTCGACCAGGGAGAGGGACAGAACTGAAGGCAGTTGTCGTGGCTCTTTCACCTCTCAGAATATGGAGGCGGGCATCCTGGCTGCTGCCAATCAGTTAGCCTCCCCCTACTTTCCTACTCATACACCAGGTTATCAACCTGCAAGTGTCAGTGAAATAAATTGTAGTACTTCTTCAGTAAAGCTGGAGGGATCAATTATATTGCATGACTATAAGGATTCTCTTATGAATTATAAAAATACAAAATGGCTATGGGGACAAACAGATTTTGAGAAATAGAAGTTTGCTTAAGTTACCCACATTCCTACATATAGTCAAATTATATTTTACAGTATATGTCAAATGTAGTTGACTGTGCTCTAGGAACATTAAATACATCAATATTTGAATTCAACCCCCAAAAATGTAAATGAATAGATACTAATATCTTTTCAAAGCTCTTCATTTGCATTATGAAAAGATGCGTGATTTTATCATGGAGCATCCCCTTGCTTTTTAAAATTCACCTATTTTTAGAAAGTTTCAGAAACAACTTTACAAAGAATATATGCCGAAAGCACAAAGGAGGCAAATTAAAACAGGGTTATCAAGACCAAATATGTCTGGGCTAATTTAGTTACTGTATTGGCCTCCATTTGGTAAGATTTATCAGTAATGTTTTCTCCCTCTAAACTCAAAAACACTTGTGATTTTGCAATATGAAGCCTTGTAGATAGTGTTTTTTTTTTGTTTGTTTGTTTTTTTTTTTTTTTTAAGCGAAAGCAAGTTTATTAAGAAAGTAAAGAATGGCTACCCCATAGGCAGAGCAGCCCATAGATAGTGCTTTTAGCAACATGTACAATAATTATTTGAATGTGTCCATTTATTATAATACTCTAAAAATGTCACAGGCATGAGCTTAGGTAGTCCTTCAATGATTTATTTTCATCCAAATATTGAATCTGAGTTACCTAAAGGAAAAGGTGTAAAGCATTTTCTCCCATTTTTCTCTACGTAAACTTCTTACAGTTAAGTCCTTCAAATTCTAAGCTTTTCAAGAGTATTTTTATGATACCGTTTATTTCAATATGAGTTTGTATATCACTGTGAAAACTCCATAACAAATGGATGAAAAGAACTACAGAATGCAAATTGTATTGGGCTAATGAAGAACAAAAAGCTTCCCTTTACCATAGTCCCAATCTTTTGCTGAAATTGGGGCAGATGCCCATTTCCTGCAGAGAATTGCAGAACTGGGAACATGCAGCTGCCAGATTTTGACTCTCCGCCATGTGTAGAAGTGTTATGTCTCTCCGGGTGGAGGTTAGAATTCTGATCCACCTTCTGCCTTCACTCCAAAGAAAATGTTTCCAAAGGTTTACTTGTGTTCAATGTCTAATCCTCAAATTCCAGAGAATCAAGTTTGGTGTTGATACACATTTTACTCTTGATACATTCAAAGAGTTTTCCTTTGCTTGATCATGTGTTTCAATGTAAACAGGGTTATTCTATGGTGAAAATTTTGTATATTACTGAGAAAGATTTTAAAATGTATCTCTGTGACTTTAAATACAAACTGAGCAGCTGCTTTAAACTTCGAGGATTTTGGCTTTTAGCCAAGTATTTAAGGACATGCCTTTGGTATTAGATTCCTGGTTATAAAGTTTTTAAATTTAATAAACACGGAAGATGCATTATCATTATGGAATAAATCATCTGTGAAATTTGATATTTTGAACAAAACAATCCCTGAAATATAATCCTTTTTTTTTTTTTTTTTTTGAGACGGAGTCTTGCCCTGTCGCCCGGGCTGGAGTGCAGTGGCCGGATCTCAGCTCACTGCAAGCTCCGCCTCCCGGGTTTACGCCATTCTCCTGCCTCAGCCTCCAGAGTAGCTGGGACTACAGGTGCCCGCCACCTCGCCTGGCTAGTTTTTTTTGTATTTTTTAGTAGAGACAGGGTTTCACCGTTTTAGCCAGGATGGTCTCGATCTCCTGACCTCGTGATCCGCCCGTCTCGGCCTCCCAAAGTGATGGGATTACAGGCTTGAGCCACCGCGCCCGGCCAATCCTATTTTTTTTAACCAGAGTAGTCTATGAAAACAAAATCAGTTGTACTATGTCAAGCTGTACATCTAGAGACATTGTATCTCTAAAAATCTTTGTGCACAGTGTTTTTAAATCTGTAAAAGTTTGTAAATGCCTCATATCAGCCCAGAAAGTTTTAACAATTCTCTTTTTCCAATATTTAAATATCTGTACATTGAAATCTAAAAAGGATCTTCACATAAGCTTATGTATATGTAATAATGTAATGTATTTTAATTGGCACACAAGATGTGAAAAGAGATTTTGTTTAGTGGGAAAAATTGTGTACCAAAGTACCCCTTCCATTCCTTGTAGTATATTCATTGATGCTTATGCTTTTTATTTTGCTACTTAACAGCTGGACTACACAAATGAGACATAGCTAAAAGGTCTATTTGGCTTCCTATATTTAAGGAATACTAAGACAGTGCCCCAGGGAGGTTGCAGTGTTGCCTCTGGAGAATGTGGGATGTGATTGTCTGGTAGTGTTTTTTACCTCGTCAGCTGTGAGGGCCGGCATTCGTGGCAGTGGAGAATGCTGCTCTTTGCTTGTATTCTCAGACTACAGGAATAATGCTGATAACACTACCACACACAAAAGTCCCGGATTTAGTTACAGTGCTCACCAGTCTTACCTGTCCCATTATATATGTTACCAAAGGACTTAGCTTTCATTTGTCTTACTTGGAAGCCTTCTATAGAGGAGTAAAAACACGAGTGTCCTTTCTGTACCTAAGACTATCAGACTAGTTATATTGGAAAGGCATTTCATTTTATTTTTCTTGTCAGAATGAGACTGAAATATTTTATGTTACTGAGAAACAGAGGTGCAGGATTAAACACCGTAAGATTTTCATCTAATGGCCACTAGTCTTGTTTTAACATTGAAATGTCTTCTTAAAATGAAGTATGACAGGGAGAAAAAAGGTAGAGTGAGAATCAAGCAACATTCAAGGCCTATCTGCATCTGGATCTATGAGTCGCATGGGCTTGATTAGAAAAAAATAAAGAGAAAAAATTGAAACCAAAATGAGACAGAAGTTTGACATTGTGAAGAGAATATTGAGGATAGCCAGTATGATTAGAAAATGAAAGAAGCAATTCCAAAGATGCTTTATTTTCTTTATTCAGTCCAGTGCAACATTAATTAATTTGCTTCTGTGTTCCAAGCCTGAAGATCAGGTGTTCCTTTAACAGGTAGTTGTATGTTCTATTTTCTGACCCCAGAGGGCTCAGAAACAAACAGAGTGAACATATGAATGGCATGACTGTCATACGATGGAACACATGCTTTGTTAGCAACATGAAGAAAGAACTATTGCATGCAATAGATAAAAATAAATGTATGTATTAATTATGTGAGAGAGCAGGGGACAAAGAAGGCTTCAAAAAGGAAGCTGTTTCTGAAATACTTTATCAGAAAACATACGGACAAGATAATACTGGACAAATGCAAAAAGGAATTTGGAATAATGGGCGGGGTTTTGGTGGAGATGAGTTTTTAAAGAAGTAGAAATTGCTCCAGGGAAGTTTATGTCAAGATTGACTGGGGCTAAGTTTTGAAAGGCCTTCAATACAGAAAAGGAAGTTTGGACTTTATTCTGGCAGGCCCTTAGAAACCAGAGAAACTTTTTAAGGAAGGGAATAATACGCTCAAGTTTGTGTCTTAGAAAGATAGCTGTATAGATGGAATCCTGAATGGATAAAAGATCTGAGGTAGCCAGTATACTCCCAGATGAGAGGATGCTGGTTGTGCTAAGGCAATTGTGTCAAAGAAGAGGACATAACGAATTTGAGTGTTGCCCAGGTTTATTCCAAGGAATAATGGTTCAAAGTGATATGCCTTAAAAAGAGATCTGGTAAAGTAACAACTCTGGGAAATACTGAATCCTATTTTATGTATTTGTGACCCATATAAAACACTTATGAGGTGCCAGGTAGGCTTCTTAAGTACCCTACAACACTCATTTAATTCTTATACGAGACCCTTATAAAGTAGGTTCTATTATCATCTACATTTTACAGATGAGAAACATCTTGCCTATCCAGGATCCCCAACATTAGGAAGAGACAGAGCTGCAAAGGGAACAAGTGGCCTTTAAACTGCCAGCCCTATAGCCTCCCAATGGAATATCTTTGGCTAAAGGGGCCCTTAGTTCTCATCTGCATATAAGTTGTCTGACTAGTCTTAAGGATTAAAAAAAAAAATGCTAACAGTGGCATTTCTTAAACACACTGGTTCTTAGAATTGTTTTGTCCTCTACTCTTTAAAATCCTGCAGAATGAATGCCCTCTGAAAGCCAGTGTGGGAAATAATAGAAAAAAATAGAAATAATTCAGAAGAAAAAACAATAAACAGTGGTAACCAAAAGTCATTTAACTAGTCCATTTTAAATTATGTTAAGGTTACTTATTTTTATATTAACACAGTCATAGATTTTACAAAGAGGCATTTTGTTATATCAATGTCTATAATAACCCTAATATCATTTCAATAAAGAGGAGAGGGTGGTTTCATTCTAAAATAAAAATCAGAAGAAAAAGAAAGGCAAGGCACAAAACAGAGGAATGATACCAAACTTGTTCTTTCTAGACCTAAGCTGAAGACTGATAAGAACACCTATGATTTCCAGCTTTACTCTTGAACTTATCCCAATCCTGTTTTTATTGTTCTCAGCTGGCTTTACCTTTCACTGTAATGTCACTCTGAACCTGGAGGATGATGGCTGTGTAGTTAATCAGGCTAAGTCTTTGAGGCTGGAGAGGGAGGAGTAAAAAGAAAGGGCATGTAGAAGGTTGGCTCAACATAGGATTTGAAGTTTAAAATTCCCAGGCTAAGGATTACATATTTTATCCCATTTCTTTTCTGTAACCCTGCGAAGCAAGTAGTATAATTAGCTCCATATCACAGAGGAGAAAACTGAGGTAGAGAGAGGTAAGTGGCTAGGATTTGGCAGCTGGTGACTATCTAGCATTGGCATCCTTATCTTAATAGGTAACATTTGTTGTAAGTGTCTATCTTCCAGGCATTGTACAGTACTGAGTACAATGTATGTCAAGGTACATACAAAAGCATATGTAATTTTTACAGCTCTGTGAGATAGTCCCTATTATAATCCCCATTTAAAAGATAAATAAACTGAGACTTAGAAGGTTGGTAACTATCCTAGTGTCACATAGCTAGTAAGGAATGGAATCAGAATTCTAATCAGGCAGGCTGACACCAGATTGTGTGTTCTGAACCACCCAGCAAGTACTGCCAATATTTATACAGGTGACACTCAACACAGAGGAGAAGGGGTCACAAAATGGCTTGTGGTATTTCTTGCTCCTCACCTAGCAGAGTGTACAGTACTTGTCCATTTACTCATCTGTCCCCTCCACCAGACTGTTGACTCCACCAGGGTAAATACTGTACTGTTTTACTATTGTGGTATTTTGACTTCCTAGCACAATTATTGATACATAGAGGATTTTATGAATGATTCTACAGTGAATCAATGAATCAATGAATGATGGAATGAAGAAAGTCATGAGCAGCTGCATGTGTTACTTGTAAAGCAGGGTTTAACCCAGTTGTATTAGATTAACCTCCTGGGTTGTGCATCCCCCCCCCGAGGAGCTGCTCCCTTCATCCCAACTCCACCTCACTGTGCCTCAGTTCCACAAACTGGTGCCCAGTTCCTGCAGCAGTAGGGGAAATTCCTGCCGAAACAGAGGCCCCAGTCTTTCCTTTTTCTCCCCTCATTCTGCTTAGCCCATGGAGCAGTGGAAATTTCCACCCATGGTAATCCTTATATTTTGTAATATATTTTCATATAAGTTATCACATTTGATTTTTATAGCAATTCTGTGTGGTAGGCAGGGTATTTTTATTTTCTCTCCAGAACTCAGGGAAGAAATTTTCAGTAAGTGGCTGAGTGGCAAATCCAGTTCTCTTGTAGCTCCATAACTTTCCCAGTGAACAAGTACAAGTATGTAACTGCTCCATTGCATAACCCGGGTTAAGCTACTCTCAGGCGTGACTTCTGCAACTGAGTCAATTAACATGAAAGCAGGCTTTAAACATTTCCCACCAGCAGATGACTTTTAAAGGAATTTTCTTCACAAATACACATGGACTAATTTTGCTAGGTTGTAGTTTGAACTTGTTAACACACAAATGAATCATCAAACTGATCCTGCACTGAAACTATTGTTCCCAAGAAAGTAGGCCAAACAGTAGCACTGCATTTAAACAAATATATAAGTAGTGTGTGTTCAAGAAGCAGCAGAATGTCATGATTAAGAGCATAGACTCTGAACCCAGAAGGGCTCATTCAAATACTAGTTCTTCCATTTTACAACTGTGTTATCTTGATTACGTTACTTAACATCTCTGGGCTTTAATTCCTTCATCTGTTAAAAGTAATACTGTTAGTACATATCACACAGGCTTGCTGAGACAACTACATGAATTAGTGCATTTATATAGTGCCAGTCACACAGCAGGCACTATGTAAATGTATGTATTAATATCATTTTTATAATATATCTTTGCAACATGCTTTGAAGAACATTAGAAGGGCTAGATAAAAATATTGGCATTTTTATCTTCTACTCTAAAAGTTTAAAAAACCGAATGTGCGCAAAAAAGTCACAAGTCTCATTGTCAGTTTTATCCTGGTAAAGACACTAAACGGCCTTATCTGTTTTCTCCTCATTGAGAGGCTCTAATAAGTTTGATCAACTTTCCCTCTCCCACCCCCTGCTTTGTAGAAGAAGTTAAAAAAAAAAATCCTCCTCCCTTAATTGCTTTAACATTTAACAGTCACCAAGAGAAACTGTTCCATCATGATGTCTTCCGAGTTAGTGGACTAAAACAAATTCAGCCCGTTTAATCGTATGGCATCAGGCAGTGCTGAAAATGCGATTTGTTGTGAAATTTGTTTTTGCATTTGCTATTAGAAGCCAAGTGTTCAGCTCTTTTGCAGCTTTCCACTGGACCTTATCGGGGAACAAACTAGCTGGAGGGCATCTGGAGCACTGATCACTCAGAAGGAAACTGAACAGCTGTGTTTTTGACAGCTGGAGCGGGCCTGATGTCCATCAGCAAATGTCCCAGACACCTAGCGCTTCTCCTTAGTTAGTAGGGGGCAGGCAACACTCTGTTGGTTTGGGAATGAGAATTCTTCCATGGTTGCCATCTTGTTTGGGTGTTGGAGGCTGGATGTTAAGCATTGGAACATGTTTACATTTATCTATTGTTCCACCAAATATTTGCTATCATCCTTATTATGATACCCGGTAAGAAAAAAAAAGAAGATGAAGATATTCTAGAAAAGTGAGCAAATAAAAATACAAACAAGAAAAACTACATAAAAAAACAAAGCTGAACAAGGGATAAGGAGACCCTCAGAATCGGTTGCATTTTTCTTGTTTGTTTATTGTCAGAGAGAAAGAGATAATAGATAAATATTTTAATCAAAAGGAATGCTGTGAAGGGATGAATAATCAGCTCTTCTTTAGTGTCCTTTAGCACCTCACTTTCATCTCACATGAAAGTGTCCCATGTGAATGTGAACTTATTATTCAGGGACACTGTTTGATGCTAACTGTGCCTTTTGCATAATGTGTCTGTATATTTGAATACAAAGGGACTAAAATTTATACCTTTATAAAGTTGTTTGTAATAAATACAACTGATCCCCAGATGAGGTGGACCTAACCAATGGTTGCCTATTATCTAATAAAAAAGACAGGAAGACAGGGCATTTGATTTTTCAAGTGTGGTTTTAAATGAAATGATTTTGTTTAATTAAAATGTATTGCATTTAGCAAAGAACACTTTCACATACCCATAACTGTGCACAAATAACAGAGTAACACTGTGTTTCGTGTTAACTTTCGTTGATGTCTATGCATCAAATGGAAAACTCTTTCCTGTTGTCCCCAAACCACAAGGCTTCTTAAAGTCCCCCTATACTCCCAACTCTTCTAACTCAATGATACTTTATTTACACCTCTCAGTTAATGAGTTCAGCTAAAGAGATGAAAAGTCAATTCTCTGTAACAAGATCTTGAAACAGAATCTGAAACCACTGAATATAATAGTATGTGAGAGCACCTTGAGAAGGTATGAGTTAGAACTTTCGCATAAGAGCTTATTTTAGGGTTTGATGTGCATTGTTTCAACTTCATTTAATAAGTAATCGTGTTATAATTACAATTTTAATCAGCATCTTACTCTTAACCTGACCTAAAAAAAAACAGGTCACAGTTATAGGAGTTAGAATCTACAGAATCTTATAGAACTCTAGGCTAATTCCGTAAGTTACAATGATAAACCAAAGTCACGGGAGGTCAAATAACCTCAAGTCAAATCATGTAGAAGGAAACCCAGATCTAACTCCTCATCCCTTGTTTTTTTCACCTCACACATTGCAAAGTAGAAACTATGTAATGGTTGAAATGTGTCACACAAGAGTGACACACCAACTGTTCTCTCGGTAGGAATCATCTTGAGTCCAATAACCCATATCTGTATTAGTTCCTTAAATGATAATCAAAACATACTCATTAAATCTGTGAATGGCCTTGGCTGTATGTGCAAAATACTTCTATCTCAAAATGCCAGGTTTCTTGCTCCTTCTTCTATTTTTCTCCCAGCTTTCTATTGACTGGCTGTGTAGGGCATTTTAAAAATGCCATAAGCAAGCAGTTAAAACAAGTTAATTTTCTTGGCTGCTCAATGGATTTGACCAAAGTGCTTTTGCAGTAACATATCATTAATAGCGTTAAAATCACAAGTAATAAACAGACTGACTAAATAGTGAGAAGGCAACAACAGGAATGTGTAGAGAGTAGCTGGAAGAAACTAAAAACTAGCTTAAAAGAACTGTTTCAGCATAGGAAAAAGATCACAGAGGCCTAGGGGTGGCAGGAGACATTCGATGTGTATTAGCGATATTATTGTTATTTTCCTTAGTCTTATGGCAATAATTTAAGGCTGTTGTCAACTTTAAATCTGTTTTCAGATGTGCTAATAGAATATTTTAAACAATGAAAACATTGCTAAGAACATGGAATTCACCAGCGAATAGTGATGGATATCATAAAATACAAACATCTTTATCCCTCTCAGTGGTGGGTATTGCCCGTACAAAACACTAAAATAATTATTCTGTTCCTAGACAAAATCCAGTTTTGATGCTATTGTTCTTATAAAGAATCAGAATTGACGAGGATATTCGAGAAATAAAAATGTTTGCTTCTAAGATTTTATGTTCATGGAACTTGGGGAGACAGCATAGATCACTAAAAAGAGTGCAGATATTAAAATTTTCTAGACCTGGTTTCAAATCTTGGCTGGCTGCAACACTGAAACAGTTGTGTAACCTGGGCTAAGTTACCCACCCTGGCTGAAAATAAAGTTCTTTAATTTCAAAATGAGAAAAAAAATAGTAACAGCTTCTTAGGCTACTTATGAGGATTAAATGACATAATATGTGCAGAGCACGACAAAAAGCCTTTGACAAAGTCAGTACCAAAAATTTGATGGTTATTGTTATTTTCTTAAACACGTTACATGTAATTGTTTATTAAGAATCTAATAATTAAGACTCTTTGGTATATGTCAAATGTTTTGTAGTTTAAAGGTCTTGTAATTTAACTTCTTAATATCATTGAGAAGAAACCTTAGCTCGTGTGTGTGTGTGTGTGTGTTTGTGTGTGTGTTGCGCACACGCTGGGGGAGAGGAAGGAAGGAAAGAAAGAAGGAAGGAAGAAAAACCAGTGATGAAAGCTAATATTTATACAGTACTTAAAAAATATGCCCAACACTCTTCTAAGTGCTTTACATACATTAACTCCTATATTCCTAATGAGAAACTTAGGACACAAGACCTAGTATCACCCTCATCTTAAAGATGAGGATACTGAGGTTTTGGCCGGGCGCGGTGGCTCAAGCCTGTAATCCCAGCACTTTGGGAGGCCGAGACGGGCGGATCACGAGGTCCGGAGATCGAGACCATCCTGGCTAACACGGTGAAACCCTGTCTCTATTAAAAAATACAAAAAAAAACTAGCCGGGCGAGGTGGCGGGCGCCTGTAGTCCCAGCTACTCTGGAGGCTGAGGCAGGAGAATGGCGTAAACCCGGGAGGCGGAGCTTGCAGTGAGCTGAGATCCGGCCACTGCACTCCAGCCCGGGCGACAGAGCAAGACTCCGTCTCAAAAAAAAAAAAAAAGATGAGGATACTGAGGTTTTAAAAAAGGTAATATCGCTGAAGTCTCAGAGCCAATAAATAACTAGGCTATGTTTGAGTTGACACAGTTGAGCTTCAGAGTCTGTATGATTAAATACTAGGCAATACAGATCTTTATAAGTAAATATGAAAAGAGACACAGATGGGTCTGTATGTGTGGCTTACATACGACTGTGGAGAAAAATGCCAGAATGTACTCCAACACAAACGTACACACACACTCACACGCATGTGTTGCTTGATATTTGCAAGGACAAAAAATAATGCTCATTAAGCAAACATTATTAAGGAGCTATGTTTATCTTTATTCTCAACTTCCAAAGAGAGGAAGAAAAATAAGAAATTTCAGAAAAATAAAAATAATAATTAAGGAATAGGAAAACAGAACCTATGAGAAATGATTTTTTAAAGGCTAGTTTCTATTGAAGAGAAAAAATATCAAAAAAGAAAACAAAATTAACTGCTTGTGTATATTGAAACTAAAAATACATTTGTGCCAGGGAGCAAAATTAGTAAGTTCACGGAAAAAAAAAAAAAAAAAAATAGTTGCCTTTATTTCCTGGCCAAAGAAAAAGGAGATGTTTAGGAAAATGTACCCCAGCCTTCAAATGCTTTCCAAGGAAAGGAACAATAAAATCCTACAGCATGTGGCAAGTCGTTTGTATGAAAGTAATAATCCAAGTCCATTAAAATAAATTCCAGAAACATTTGCAAGCGTTTTCAAGCAAAAAAGTGGTAAGAGATGTTTTAAATATGATTCAAAAGAAGCCAGGAAGGAGAAAAATGGAACTAGTTTATAATAAAGTTCAAAATGTTTTGTTTTTTGATGAAAACAAGAAAAGGAGTAGGCATTAAAATAAATAAATTATTTAAATATTTCATGGCAAATTAAGAAATTTTCAAATCCCAAAGCATCCTTGAAATGAACAAGTTAAATTTTGAAACAAAATGTGGAACACACAGTGATTCTCAATACTGTTATACATATGGATGAAACTCACCTGTTATATATATTTTTAATACCCAATTCTTGAGTTTCAGATTCATTTTGGAGAGTTAGAGCCAATAAGTTATTTGTGGAGATAATTCTTTATGGGTCTTTTGCATTTCTACATGTCTAGTGATCTGAGATGCTGGCTCTCTTTTCCAGACTTTTCAAGGTTGTGAGGAGCCTTGGAGGATAGAAATTGTTTGTTTCTCTGGAGCAAAGGGCAGGTATTTTACTGTTCAGTAAAATAATGAAAACATTTTCTGGGGGGCAAAGGTTAGAAAGGCTCATTATAAAAGATTTGTGCTCCCTTAGCTTAGGACACAAATCTACTGAGTGATAATCACCTATCTAGGCCCTTCTGCATTACCCCATGGGATGTGAGTTTAGGAGGAATCAATGCAAATAGTCTGAAGCTCATGCTGCTTGCTCTGCTGAGAGTAATAAAGCCCTTGTATCTGACCCAGGAGTTTCATATCTTCTGTCAGCATACATGAAACCATGGTAGGCTAACTTATTAGTTGCAAGTAGGGTAAAATCTCAGACACGACATATATTTTTAACTGTTTGCTGTTGAAAATTTTAAACATTTATAAAAATCAACAGAAGAGTATAATGAATTCTTTCTGAGGCCATCACCCACGCCAACAATAATCAACTCATGAACAGTCTGGTATATTTATAGTCCTGTCTCATTTTCAACCATCCCCTACAATATAGTAGTATTTTGAGGCAAATTCCAGACATCATATCATTTGATACACAAATATTTCAGTAGATATCTCTAAAATTTAAAAAATACGTCACAATACCATTAATACACCCAACATTAATTAATGATAATTCTTTAATACACCAAAATACTGGTCCATCTCTAATTTTCAATTACCTTATAATGTCTTTAACAAATTACTTGTATCTGAATCCAGATGAAGTCAACACAGTGAAACTGATTGATATTTCCCTCTTCTGATCTCTAGGTTCTGCCTCTAATTTTTCTTTCTTATTCTTTGCAATTTTTTTACTGAGGAAACACAGGTGTTCGACCCACAGTCTCAATTTTGTTCATTGCTTAACAATAGTGTCTTTTAATATATATTTCAATCATCTCTGTTTTCTACAAATGACTAATTAGGAATAGAGGCTTAGTAAGATTCAGATCTTTTTTCTCCCTTGAAACTATATCATTGGTGGGAGTATATTCTTTCAAGAGTTATATTGTCTCTTTCTTCTTTGTAGTTTGAGACCATTGATGCTTAACTTTTAGATTCATTAATTCATTAGGGTCTACATACTAATGATATTCCAATTTTATTATATCTTCTTTATTTATTTCTACATAGAGAAACTTTCCCTAAATACTAATTGGTTCATTTAAGACATGTAGGATAAATGCTTGGTATGTTCCCCTTATTTTCTATTCTTGAGAATAATTTTAAAGATTATTAAATTAAATTTAGTTTGATAAATATGTAAATATTGACATAGTTACAAAGTAAACTCCACAAAGCAAAATGCCAAATAAAGGGAACATATCAAACATTTATCTTATCCCCTCCATATGAATTAAAATGTGAAAATAAGTCTTAACTTTCATTTTTTTCTTTTATATCCTATACCCTCACCTCTCTCGATCTCCTGACCTCGTGATCCGCCCGTCTCGGCCTCCCAAAGTGCTGGGATTACAGGCTTGAGCCACCGCGCCCGGCCATTCCCTCACCTCTCTCTAGAAATAACTTTTAAAAACCAGATTTATGGTTTGTCCTCCAAGGTGTTTTTTAAAAACATATAATCAGATATATATGAATAGTCATATCACATTTTTTCTTAGAAAAACGATGGCATACAATGGATTTGTCTCTTCCTTTTTCACTAAAAGATATGCTATGAAGATTGCTCATAGAAGTATGTAGAGATATTTCTCATTCCTTTTTGCAGTTATGGTTCTCTATTATATGGAAGCACCATAATTTATTCAACCAACCTCTCATTGATGGAAATTTGAGTTGTTTCAACTCTTTTACTATGACAGATAGTCTTGCAATTAACAGCTTTGAGCAAATATTGTTAAGTATTTTTGTGAGCATATTTTTGCAATATATTACTGGAATTAGCATTTCTAGGTCAAAGGGTAAATGCACATTTAATTTGGCTAGATGTTGCCAAATTATCCTCTGTAGTAATTGCACTATTTTTCATACCTACCAGCAATGTAAGAGAGAGCATGTTTCTCTACAAAGTTGATTTTTACAAAGCTCAACCGGCATTGTATGTTGTCAGAGTTTGGGGGTTTTGTCAATCAAATAGCTTTAGTTTATATTTTTATTTGGCATTTTTTTTCTTTGAACTGTTTCGCTAGCTCATTTGTCTATCATATGGTTGATTTTTTTTTCTATTTTTAGAAGCTCTTTGTATTTTAGAGAAGAGCAGTTCATTTACTAACATCTCTCAAAGTAGCATCTGCACACCTGACTTCTATGTATAATTTAATGCTCCTATCTATGTCCGACTATCTACTCCATGTCTCCATGTGGTTGTCTGTTAAACATCTAATATTTACGAGTTCAAAATGAAACTACTGCTTTCTCGCCACACACTGACTCTTCCCTCCTAGATTCCCCCTATTCAGTTACAGCAAGTCCATCATTCTAGGTTTTTCAGACCAAAAAGCTTAAGTCAACCTTGACTTCTTGGTTTTTCAGTCACCACACGAACTCCATCAGCAATTTTTACTGGCTTTACTTTCAAAATAAATCCAGAATCTTCCCAAATCCATTACTTCAACTCTGATTTGAACCCCTATTATTTTCCACCTGGATTATTACAATAGCTTTGTATTATCAGGGTTCTCTAGAGGGACAGAACTAATAGGATAGACATATATATGAAAGGGAGTTTATTAAGGAGTATTGACTCACACGATCACAGGTGAAGTCCCACTGTAGGCCATCTGCAGCCTGAGGAGAAAGGAAGCCAGTCTGAATCCCAAAACCTCAAAAGTAGAGAAGCCAACAGTGCAGCCTTCAGTCTGTGGCCCAAGGCCCAAGAGCCAATGGAAAACCACTGGTGTAAGTCCAAAAGTCCAAGAGCTAAAGAACTTGGAGTCTGATGTTCAAGGGCAGAAAATATCCAACACAAAAGACAGATGAAGGGCAGAAGACTCAGCAGGTCTGCTCTTTCCAACTTCTTCTGTCTGCTTTATATTAGCCACACTGACTGGCAACTGATTAGATGGTGCCCACCCAGACTGAGGGTGAGTCTGCCTCTACTAGTCCACTGACTCATATGTTCATCTCTTTTGGCAACACCCTCACAGACACACCCAAGAACAATACTTTGCATCCTTCAATCCGATCAAGTTGACACTCAATATTAACCATCACAAACCTCATAGCTGATTTCTCTTGCCTCACCCAACTCTCACCCCAGTATAGTTTTCACATAATTGCTAGTGTGTTCTTTAAAAACCATGTTACGTCATGTCATGTCTTTACATACAACCCTCCAATGTTCCTCCTCTTGTAAAACTGAACGTCTTTTGAATGGTCTATAAAGCTGTATGTCATCTCCCACCACCCTCCATCATTACTTCTCTGGCCTCAGCTTCCACTCCCTTCCCTATCACTCACTCAGTCCCAGCAACGCTGGTCACCTTGTTCTTTGAGCAAACTCATCTTGTTCTAGGCACAAGGCTTCTAATTTGCCAACCTCTAGAATGCTCTAAAAGCTATCTATAATACTCTTCCCCTAAATATCTCCATAACCCACTTACTCATTTTCTTCTCTGTGCTTATAATGGCAACAGTTATGTCACTTAAGCTTTCTCTTAAAACCCAAGATAAAATAACCCCACCCTCTGCCACACTCACTAGCCCCCTGTATCATGCTCTCCTCTTCAAGACACTTAATGACAAACTGAAATAATGATTTGTTAATTGTGTTATTGCATCCTTCTTCCACTTGAGGCTAACCATGAGGGGGTGACATTATTAAGTTCACTGCTGCATATACAATCTTCTAGGGCAGTACCTGGAACAAAGTAGGCTTTCTGCATATTTTTATAAATGGGTGAATGAGTAAAAGAATGAATAAATAGTTATACTGTGTTGACTTGGCAATTACAGCAGACAGAAATATCTGAGTACTAGCAAAATAATAAAAACTAAAAGCCACAAAAAAGGTACAAAATGTATGCTTACTGCTAAGAAAACTTTGCTCAATGTCATTTTAGATAATGCAAAGAAAGAAGAATCTCTTAATGATGCTTCGTTTTTCAAGTTTCTATTGGAAAATGTTTTGAATTTTGGCATAGTTTTATGGTTTATTTTGGATCTATATTATTATTATTATCTAGAAGTAATTGAGCATGAAACCTAAGTAACGCATTACCATGTGTTTATAATTAACATGATCATGCTCCCTGACCATCAAGAATATGAAGTGGAAGCCAATGCGTAGTTAAATGTGAACTGGTGAAGTACTTAGTTCATATTTACAGTATTAAATGATTACAAAAAGACACTGGTTTAAGTTGTCTGAATTAAATGTGTTTACTTACTGTTTCAACATGAATACAAAACTTGATTGGAATTCACTTGAAAACAACAAGGATTCTTCCTACCTGCTGTTTCTTAGTTAAGAAAAGATTCAAATTCAAGAAGATTTTTTTAAATAAATGATTTATTATTTCACTGGTTCTAAATTACTGTAAGCAAAGCATCAGATTAGTAATGTGTTTAATATGAGTTATTAAATTCCCATTAGATTAAATTGCCACCCCTAGAGATCTGCAAAGCTTCTATGAATTAATTTGCATTCTTCAATAGTCACACACTTCACCTTTTCTTTAATGCCACAGATACTTGAGGAAATATATCCTAACTCCAAGAACAGTAAGTCATCTTATGAGCTCTGAAATTCTTAGTTCTGCATATTGTTTTGTGATAGTAATAATAATGTGAGACATTTACAAATAGTTCTGATAGGTTTCTTTTGGTCATTTTTAACATACAATATAATATTAGCACAATTTCCAGTAAATCTATGTCAGAAGCCATTTTCACTAGGCTGTACCAGAGCAAAATCTATTCACTATTTATGTTCTTTCCAGTTACATTTAACTGGACCATCAATTTAAAACCATCATTGAATTGACTGGTTTAATATTTATTTTAAATATCTTATATAAATACAATCTAAACATTTTATCTGTGAGTCTTCCAAAATTAAGGCAGAGTCATACAGAGCACTCTGTAGTTGGAAGCAAAGGACTCGTGAATGTTTCCTTTAAAAGTTGAGAACACTGTAATGCTCAGAGGCTGGGGAACTCTGTAAAGTGTCTGAGCTAGGCTTTATCCAAACGTGAGTGGATTAAACTAGCTGACTTGGTCTCCTTAATAGTAGATTAACATCATCCATTAATTTATGAACTTGATTTTGTGATGATAAGTAAGAAAACTCCAGGGGAAAAAAAATTAGTAACTTTATATAAAAAGACCTGTTTGCAGTGAGAAATGTAGTCACTGGAAGCATCAGACATATTTGCTAATGAAACAAGACCTGTGCATATTTACTAACTACATTTCTGCAAAGCAGATTTACTGACTCAATTCCCCAAAGCTAAAGAGAGTATCAGGCTGGATTAGAAATCAGAAGTCCCTATTCTTGAACTCACATGATGAATTCACATCTGTTCCCTGGTGCACAGCATTAATTTTAGCAGCAATGCAGCCAGTATTAGTCTAAGTTGACCCAGAAAGGCAGTGGATCACTCAGGGCAAAATTCTCAGTGTTCCCAATTTAATCTGATCCCCAAATCAGATATATTGTCCCTATCTTTACCTAAACTATAAATGTTAAGAGTACAGTGAGCAGAAAAAGCCAGTCTATGGCTTGATTTTCTTTCTCTAATTATTCTTATACTCTACTGCCAAATTAACGTTCCTATAACACCTCTCTAAAATAGCCATTTTCTACATAAGAATTTCATATTTCCCAAGACCTTCTTCTTTGCTATAAAGCATGTATTGTTTGTCTGAGTCCATAAAATACCTGCTTGCTGCATCAGAAACTGCAAAAACACATAAAGAAGAAAATCAAAATTACCTGTAATCCAATTTAGACTTTTTGGGAAATATGACTGTGGCAGAGATGGAGAGAATGGATCAAGGGGAGGAAAATCTTGGGAATAGGAAAAATGGTAGGATGGGTTCCAGAAAAGATGCAATAAGAACCTGAACTGTAACAGTGGGACTGGGAGAAGATTAAAATGATACCTGAGGGACTGAGTTAACGACTTATAGATGGAGAGGAAGAAGTGATTTTAAATTTTCTAATTTGAGAGAATTGATAGATGATGATGTGAAAAACAGACTGAGATTCCTATGGGAAATGTGGTAAGGCATAATGAAAACATACAATTCAATGGGTAAGGTTTTAAAATGGAGTAAAGTCCAAGCTCTACTATATGCCAGTTTTGTGGCCCTGACTGCATGACCTAGGCTTTCCAAATTTCATATAAAAGGGGGCAAATTATATCTTATTGTGTGTGTGTGTGTGTGTGTGTGTGTGTGTGTGTGTGTGTGTGTCTGATGGAGTCTCGCTCTTGTCACTCAGGCTGGAATGTAATGGTGCAACCTCGGCTCACTGCAACCTCCACCTCCCAGGTTCAAGTGATTCTCCTGCCTCAGCCTCCCAATTAGCTGAGTGACTTTTCAGAATTTGTTTTGAAGTTTAAACTTGCATCTAAAATATTGTTTCCAGGTTGACATGGCAAATAGGCAGCTGAGAATAGATGTTTAGAGCTCAAGAAACGGATAAAGACGGGTGATGGGAGAATCAATGGTGATAACAAAGGTGATGTATAAGGAGTGTATGAGACTGTTCAGACATTGTTGGAAGAGAACATGTCTAAGGACACTAACCTAAAGAAACAACAACATTTAAGAGGGGGGTTAAAGCACAGTTAGAAAAGGACTCTTAAGTAAATGAAATAAGAAAGCCAAGCTTCAAAGTTCAAGAGCAAAGTGACTATAAAGTCCCCATGTGTGCAGTTGTGTTCAGTGCTAACTGAGCATGTCCTCAGGTTATGTGTGCAGCAGTTCGGAAGATCATTTGATAGGAGCATATTTTCTCAATAAAAATGTCATTCATACTGCTAATTCACAACTGCAAGACAGAAGTTTCAAGGCAACAACTAATGATATACCACTACACCCCCAATCCCCAAACTAGAGAAGATTCTGATAAAAGGGTTAGGAGACTGTTGATCAAACTTGCATCTGATGTAATGTGGTCTCTTCAACATCTGGATCTAATAACTTGTGACAGTTTTCTTTGGGACATTTTGAAAATGAAAAATTTTCAACCCAACCATAGTAGAATACTGGAAAACAGCTGTTAGGGACAGCTTTAATGTCTCCTAGTTAATAAGAAAAATGTCTAGAAGAAAATTAAAATGTTTTAAACATACCAGGATATTAAAGAGAAGTATTCAGTACATTTTTAACCATCTTGCATAGGGACTTTGGGTTAATCTGTAGAACGGTAAGAGTGCAATAGATCTGACAATAAGATTTGTGTTACAATAGAGTGCAAATGTAGTCGAATGAAGAGATTCATTAATCATTGTTACTACTACTGACAAACTGTCTAGGCTTTCCAAACACTGGACTCGACTCAGTCATATTCTCCACCTCTGCATGTGCTACCCAACACACTGTCCAAAGTCCATCCAAATGGCATCTTCTCCATCAAGCCTTTTCTTATCTTCCAGTTGAAACAAGCACTTCTTGCACTGAATACCACTAAAAGTTTGTGTACATCTTTATTAGTGTATTCAACACTCTCTACTCTTTTTAAAACAATTATTAGTGTTTCATTTCCTAAATGCTTCTTGAGGGTAATGATCACACTTCACTATGGGCTTTTTGCTATGCTCCACAGTTTCCAGTTTTAGGCTTTCTGCATGGTAAACATTTGGCAACTATCATTAAAATAAGTTAATGACTGTGCTATGATTATCACACCAAAATTAGTCCTTCATCCCAAATAATCACTTTATTTGAATTACTCAGAATTATTTTGTATAGATTTTGCAATCAACAAAACATTATTTTTACCTTTTAAATGCATTGTGAATATCATAAGATATTTGTTAATTATTTTTATCAGTAAGATATTTAAAAATTAAGTGACTTAGAAAAGTTTGATATTTGAGCCTGGTCCTAATCCTGTAATAGGAAATCAATGTTATTTTTTTAATCACCAAGTCTATAATGTCATACTCTATTCCCTAGTATCTGTCCTATCCTATCCTATCCTATTGCCTTATTAAAGACATACTAGTTAATATTTACATTGTTCTTAGGAAGACTGATCAAAATAAACTTGGTATTAACAGAATTATTGATTTAAACGTTGCTGCACTCACCTTTGCCAAATGTTAGTTGTCTAAATAAACATTCCCTGATTTTCTTCAATCGAGAAAAGTAGGAAAGACCTTGCCACCAAAATGCAAACACAAGAGTTTATTTATATTTCTTAACTTCCTGTTTCCTTCCACTTAAGTCAGCATTGTTTTTTAATGCTGCCTGTTTCCAACATTTATTTTAGTTTTCTTCTTGCTCCTGACATGTGTATGGCAGTTTCTGGCAATTTTGTATGTTGCTTACAAAAAAAAGAAGAAAGCTTTTCTGAAGATGTCAGTGTTTGTAGTCAAATAAACCACTTTTCATGATAAGATTTTCCATATATTTATTCAGAGGTGTCTATTCTTTTCCCTTATGACTTGATAATAGTCCTGCTATTCTAACCCTTCAGTAAAACCGTGTTTGGAACAATTTAAGATATTTGCAGCATACACTGTGCTTCATATAAGAAGAGATTAGCTTTTTAATAATAGCTTCTTTTGAATTAGGAAAGGATTTCTACAATAGAGAGGAAAACCACATGGGGAAATGTAATCAATGATGGTTTTGTGTAAGCTTTAATAATTTCTTTGTTCTAAAGGTTTTTGCAGTTTTTGGTTAGAAGGATAAAGGAACTCCCCCACCATATTTATTCACTGCAAAAGCATTGGTGATTATCCAGGGTATTTCTTGATACCTCTTAAGGAATCAATTTTTAGCAGATCTCTGCCAACCAGGGAATCTTCCATAAGGATTTACAATTATTTTGCTGAGTGGCATAATGAAAAAATTAATCAACTCTGCAACCAGACAGTCTTGGTTGGAATGCTGTGTTACCTTAGGCAAATTGCTTTATTCTCTGAGTGTTGGGTCCTTAATCTATAAAGTGAGAGGGTTGTAGGATTAAATAAGATTACATTTGTAAAATATCAACAAAATGTATTGCTCATAGGTGAAGCCAACAAGTGTAACCTCTCTTCACTCATAGAAATTTAATACCTACATGATTCGGATAAAGAAGAGAGAAGAATTTTCCTGAAGTGCTCTTTGTAGAAATGTAAGAATATATTAGAAATAAAACAGATCACATTCAAACTGGGTTAAATGATAGGGATGTGTCTCATCTTGTATAACAAAAAGTCTACAGGCCAGAAAGACTCTCATTGTAGGATATCAGGGTTTTTGCTCAAATTTTCTGATTTCTGCTTTCTAAACTCCTCTTCATGGTTTTGTTTCGTTTTGTTTTCATTTGTTTGCCAAGCTGACTTGCTCATGGTCACCAAATGGCTCCCAGTAGGAGCAGAGACAACTTATTTCCTTGCTAACAGACAGCAGGGGTCAACACTAGCCCTCAGCCATGCCCTAACTGGTCTGCCCCTTTGATTTTATTTGATTAACATGTCAGATCTTGTGCCCACCACTGGACCAATAACAACTTTATGTAAGTAAGTAGGCATTGCCAATTTACAATCAGAAACCAAGTTTCAAAGATTTGCTAAACCACACTGCTAGGAAGCAGGAGAGCTAGAATCAGAAAGCAAATTCTCTAATGCCAAGTCCAGTAATCAGAGCAGGGCCATTCTTTTCTATAAATAAGATTTCAACTATACATATGATGTTTATAATTTATATATAAATGACTTTAGCATATTTCTAATAAAATCATTTTTGAAACTTAAATTTGAATTTATTTTTCTTTAGGAAATTGATTTGTATATTTTAAATGCTCTGAGACTCTAGGCATATTTCTGAAATATTTTAAAAATTCTATTTAACCTATTTATATTCATCTTTCCAAACACACTGATCTGTGGCTGAAACTTTCTCTAGGTTTAAATTGATCTTGGTTTCCTTTATAACAATTTCATCAGTTCTCATTATTTGTATTTAGTCTGGTCTTATCTTCATTCCTTTAATTAGCACTTCATAGCAGCAAATCACTGCATGGGAATTCTACCCATAGAGATGCATTTTACAGACTCTGAGTTTTCTGGTTAAGGACTCAGGTGTGTGCCATAGGGCATACGGGATAACAATTGCATTAGGGATTTTACTTAAGGCATCTAACAGGCGTTTTACATAACAGAAGTTTATACTAGGACCCTGAATAAGAGAATGTGCTTAAAGTTCTTCCATGTTTTCTAAAATAAATCTTTATCCCAACAATAATATATAAATAGCACAAAGAGCCCTTCCTTAAGGAATCAACTTAGTTATATATATATTACAAAGTACCCTAGTCATTCTCTGCTTTTTTTTTTTTTTTTTTTTTTTTTTTTTTTTTTTTTTTTTTTTTTTTTTTTTTTTTACCTAGAGGGATGATATTGTGTCTCCTTGTGCACTCATTATCAGGGAAGCCCTTCAGGTCTCAGTCATCTTTCAATCTAAGCCTTGTAGGTAACACTTGACCTGCTGCCCACATATCTTTGGTACTATATAAATATTTAATCATAAGAATCCTAAGTTATATCCTCCTGCCATGGCTGAGAATTTCTTTTAAAAAATTCACCCAAGATGCTATGCTGAATCTGGAAGTCAGAGGCCTGACCTTAGAATCAAAAGCAGACCTTCAATAATGGGATGCATATAGGAGCCAATTAAGAAGTTCTGTTCATCCACCTCTTCTTATTTGAAGATATACTACACGCAATCATCTATCTCAGGGATAAATCGGATATTTTCTATTAAAGTAAGACACTGATTATGGACACTCTTACGCCAGTTGAATCATAAGGCATCTGTCCACTTCATTTTTATTTTAGAACATGTGAGAATTTCAGACCAGGTTAAAACTAACTCCTAAGTTTGCATTTGCGCTGATGTTCCTCAGTAATCCAGCACATTGAAATGCCAAATCTCAGGTATTCCAAACTGAGTCACTAAAAAATATTCATGGAGAAGAAATTAACTAAAATTCTCGAGACTGACTTGAAAGCAGCAGAGAAACAGAAAAATAAGTGGTATGCTTGCACATCGCATGTGTCCTCCAGGAGCTTCGTCAGTTCTAAAAGTTATTTGAATTCTAAGTGATTCCATGTTAAGTAAATGAATAAAAGAAAAAGAATAAAATAAACCTGTTTGACAGAGGGCTACAAAATTGCTCACGTAAGGCTGAATTTCCAGTGAAACTTTAAATGGACACTTAGGGTAGAAAAATTAACCAAACTTATGTTCTAAGTTTGATTTGATTTGATGATGTATGTTTTCAACCTAGCTAATTGCACATGTGTGTTTATAACCTAAAAATCTCCCAGTGAAAACGATGAAAGATTAAAGAAATGCAAAGCCACAGTGCTAAGTGAAGTTAAAATAATAAGTGAGCTCAACCAGGTATTTTTAAAAGACTAAAAAATATAAACCTTATATTTTATTATAGAAAATATAAGTAAACCTAAATGCACACTTTTACCCCCTTATACACAGTTAAAAATTCCCAGTAGTCTTTTTGTGTTCTTTCACTGCACAGCACCTATTTAAAATTATTATTTTTCTAGATTAGTCCTGCTAAAGTCTTGAGAGACTCCAGTATCAAAAAGCTTGGTGCTATGCAATTCCCTGCTCAATGTCTGATAGAGCGGTGAGCCAATTATTTTCCTGAAGCTTATGTGGACTGGGGCTATCATAAAGAAGAAAGATAAAAAGTAGAAATATAGAAAACGAACATTCATTCATTCAAAAATCATTTATTGAGTATCTGAAACATGAAAGGAGTGGTGACAGGGAAAGGAAGCCAGAGTAGACTGGAAGATTAATTCAGCAGAAAAGAAAAATAGTCTGGGTGTGGTGGCTCATGCCTGTAATCCCGGTACCTTGGGAGGCCGAGGCGGGCAGATCACCTGAGGTCAGGAGTTCGAGACCAGCCTGGCCAATATGGTGAAACCCCATCTCTACTAAAAATATAAAAATCATCTGGGTGTGGTGGCACGCGCCTGTAATCCCAGCTACTTGAGAGGCTAAGGCAGGAGAATCGCTTGAACCCAGGAGGCAGATGTTGCACTGAGCAGAGATTGTGCTACTGCATTCCAGTCTGGGCAACAGAGTGAGACATCTCAAAATCATGACATGTGGAGACAACACAGATGACAGGTGCATAAGAGTGCCAATGCCCTCCAGCTGAAGACGACCACCAGTCAAATAAGTTGAGTTTAGTGCTCATTGCAGCATGGGAGAACACAAGCTGTGGGGAACTATGGGAACTTTAGTAAGGAAGTGATGGGATTTTTTAATATTATAGGATTTGGGCTTGTGTGCAGTGCTTTGGGGGAAAGTGTAAGGAAGTGTGGCTTTGCTCTGGATTAGATGCTTCCAGAAAGTGAAGATAATGCTACCGTTTGGTACTGTAATCTTATTCAGAAGGAAGAAAGGCTGAGTGAGGTAAAACTGTAATTGGTATAGAAGTAACAATTACACATACTAACTAAGTTGGGGGATGTCTGGTCATTTTTCGGTTTTGACAATGTTATTATGTTTTTGTCTATTCTCAGACATGATTAGGGAGTGATCTTGTTTGTGTCTAGATCTATCATGGTCAAAGATTGACCTTGTCTGATATTGATATTCCATGAAATTGTTTATGTTTGACAGGAGAATAGCAAGAATCAGCTGTGAGGGCCAGGCCAGTGGGTAGCAACACTAAGGTCTGAAAGATAAGTAACAGGCCAGGTCCCTATCAGTTGTTGCTTTGCTCTTTTTTAGGGGGAGAGACATAAAGATTAGAGTAAGAAAAAGACCAAAGAAAAATAGTGAATATTTATTTATTGCATACATGTTACAAGACAGGAAATATGCTAGATGTTTTGCATACATGATTTCATTTAATATTCACAACAGCCCTATGAATTAAGTACTATTTGAGTGCATATTACCTGTAAGGGTAAGACTTAGAAAAATAAAGTTATTTGTTTAAAATGACATAACTGTATAGAGTAGGGGTGGGATTAGAATCCTAGACCTGTCTAACTTTAGAACAAAATTATTTAATCATTCCTTATAAAAGAAAGAGTGTACGAACACAACATTGGTACCTTAAGAGATGAGCGTCTCCATTAAACTAAAAGGTATATCAAGGCAGAGATACTGTGTTGTTCATTTCTGAATTATTTCAGAGCAATGAGATTTGTGATTTAGTTAAGAGTGGTGTTTCATAAATATAAAATGATCAATTAGATGGATGATGGATGAATTGATGGATGGAACCAAAAATGCATGCTTGATCAGATATGACTATTTCACATAATTTCACTCCATGTCCCAGGAAGTAGAAGAAACCTTAAAATATTGGTAATAGTAATTGCTCACGTTTTGGATTGTGTGATTTTCACAATGTACTCCCACATATTTATTCTTATGGGCAGATAATTCTCTTATGTTTCACATGAGAACATTGAAGGTCAGGTATGCTAAGTCCTCACATAAGTAACAAGCGGCCAAACATGGGCTAGAATCTCAGCCTCCCCATCTTTATGTCCAGAGGACTATCCTCCAAACTGTACAGTCTTTTATCTTTTAATTCTTCAAAATAATTTAGGTAAGAGAAAGAGAGTTTAGAATTCTCAGATTTTTAAAATGTTTTCTGAATATCAGCATTTATGTAGCATTTGTATTTAATAACAATGAAACTATGACCAGCTTACAACTCTGTTTTCAACCCTACATTTTAGGTGATTGTCTTTTCTTACTCTGACAGCCTGTGGCTGTTTCAGTCCTTAAGCACTATAAATAATTTACAGCCTATGTATACTTCCTAAAATTGTCTTTGTATGTACTTTTTTTTTGCATTTTGAAATGTAGATGGCTGAGGAACACTACTAGCATCTAGCTAAAAGCAACAATACCACAGACTCTGTGGGAAGCGAATGCTCCATTCACATGAAAAGTTTCAAGTTGTGTGATGAACTGAGGAAAATAAAACCAAGAATTTAACGAAAAGTTCAAAATTTCAAAACTTTGTATTAATATCAACACACTGAAAACCATACTGAAACAGAGACCAGCATAGTCCCTACTTAATCCCCAACAAATATCTTCCCATTGGCTTACTAGGGATATGACCATTTGGCCTGTATTTAGAATAAACTAGATATTCTGTTGATAGTGAACACAGCTCCTATCACCCAAAGCATGTTTCATCTTTTAAAGTATCAATTCTGTATTTCACACACAGAATATTTTGATTTATTTATCAAACATATGTTTTCAACTAAATGTTGTTTGTGAATTACTTAAATAGCATGCCGAAGTTGAGATTCCACATAAGTTACCTTTCTTTATCTGAGATTTATGCTCAAGTTTTCATATCTTTGAGTGCTAACACCATGTCAGCTTGATAATTTGTTTAAAAAGTTGTATATATGGGTATGTATGTATACATGTGTGTATATATATACACACACACATATGTATATATGTATTCATATAAACATGTATATATACACACATACATATATATATACCATATGTATCTGTATACACACACACACACATACATACACACAGGGTTGAATTGGTCTTTGATAATACTATTTGACTCTTTCACTTAGTAGAATGGAATAACTAAAACAAAAAAATGATTTACTAAAGATACAAACTTTATAAAGTATAGAATTCATACTAGAACCCAACTGCATTGATGCCCAGAGAAGCATTTTGTTCCATATCCCCTTTGAGTAATAAGCAATATATTTATAATATTAAGAGATAATATACAATGTGCTATTAGAACTATTGTCCCACTGTCACTCAGGATCCCAGCGCCCTGTTTCAACAAGTGAAGTCAAACCCATAAAAATGTATCGATCAGCTGCTCACTTCTTATTTGCCTTTGCACATTCCTCTTGTCTATCTCTACTTGATAGAGCAATACAGTCATGTGCTGCATAGCCATGCATGCTTTTGTCAACAACAGACCAAGTATATGGGAGGTCCCATGAGATTATAATGGAACTGAAGTTTCCTATCAACCAGTGACACCACAGCCATTGTAGCACAACACATTATTCATATGTTTGTAGTGATGCTGGTGTAGACAAACCTATGCACTGCCAGTTTTATAAAAGTAAAGCCTATAAAATTATGTACAGTACATAATTGACAGTAATAATAAATGATATGTTACTAGTTTATGTATTAACTATGCTATACTTTTAATTACTACTTTAGAGTGTACTCTTTCTACCTATAAACAAAAAGTTAACTATAATATAGCCTCTGGCAGGTCATTCAGGAGGTATTCCAGAAGAAGGCGTCGTTATAGATGATGGCAGCTCTATGCCTGTTATTCCCCCTGAATAATTTCCAGTGGGGACAAGATGTGGAGGTAGATGACAGTGATAATGATGATCCTGACCCTGTGTAGACCTAGGCTAATATGTGTGTTTGAGTTTTAGTTTTTAACAAAAACTATTTTTGAAGTAGAAAGATTATTTTTAATACAGAAAAGCTCATAAGGGTATAAAGAAATAAAATATTTTTGTACAGCTGTATAATATGTCTGTGTTTTAAGCTGTTATTACAAAACAGTCAAAATGTTTTTTAAAAGTTTACAAAGTAGAAAAGTTACAGTAATCTAAAGTTAATTTATTATTGAGAAAAAATATTTTAAAATAAATTTAGTATAGCCAACGTTTACAGTGTGTATAATGTCTACAGTTGTTCACAGTAATGTCCTAGGCCTTCACGTTCACTCGTCACTCACTCATGGACTCACTCAGAGCAGCTTCCATCCTGTAAGCTCCATTCATGGTAAGTGCCCTACACAGGTGTACCATTTTTTAGCTTTTAGATCCTATTTTACTGTACGTTTTCTATGCAAATGCTTACCATTGTGTTACAGCTGCCTACAGCATTCAATACAGTAATATGATGTACAGTCATGTAGCCTGGGAGCAATAGGTTAGACCATGTAGCCTAGGTGTGTAGTAGGCTATACCTCCTAAATTTGTGTAAATATGCTCTGTGATGTGCATACAGTGAAAAATCGCTTGACAAAATGTTTCTCAGAATGTATTCCTATCATCAAGTGTTACATGAGTGTACTTACACATTTATCCAAGTTTACAAAACAGGAGGAGATTATATGTTGTATTTCCCCCCTTAAAATAGGCTTCAAATAGCATAATTATCATGTTCACATGCAGCTTTTTCCTCTGCATATGATTTTTAAAGATTGTATCTGACCTTGAGTAAAGCAATATTCAGGACCTCAATTCATTACTCCATATCACTCATATTTATCAATCAGTGGATTCTAATTTAGCATAATTTGCTACCAGAAATAAAAATATAAAATATTTAAGATGCAAGCTGGTCACTCATTTTTATTTACTTACATTTAACTGAATGTTTATATAAGGAATTTCATAGTCAGGTCATATGCCTTTAAATACACAAGCAAAACAGAGGATTTGAACATTCTGTTGACAGGTAAATGTGAATCAATCTGGTTTCATTCAAAGGAAAATAATCAGCCTCTTTTCAAATAATATAAAATGCAAAATGATTGCATGGTGGAGGGGAGGGGACCTTATCAGCTTCTCTTCTCAGAGAAATGATTGCCATTTTCTAGCTGGAGGAACATATGCTGCAGCTTATCTCGTGACTTGTCTGCAGTCTCTGATATTTATTAACAGTTGATTTTCTGTAGTTGCGCTTCTTCCCCTTCTTCCCTCCTCCAGTGTAAATTAGTTTTCCCAAATCTACATCTGGCCTTCATTTTCTTATCAGTCATGGAAAAGGGATGATTATTTCATTATTGGTTTTGAAGAGTCTTTCATATTAAGCGGTGCAGCTCCGGTTTCAGGCAGGCATTTAACGGACTCTCTATTTGTTTTATTCTTTGTCTCATCATCTTAATCAAAGCCCTCTGAGACAGAGTCTTTTGTAGTAACAAACAAGAATAAAGGGAAATTGTGAATTGTTGCTTCCACAGAAAATGCAGTATTCATTAGAAATTTCTGTTGGGATTAAAACCAGACTGACTTCAAACATGTAAAAACAATTAGAGTCACCTATGAGAAACCTTTTAATCACTAGGATACCTGTCTTCGGAGTCTCTCATTAGCCTACTACCAAAGCAGGTCCCTCGCTTGGGGCTCAGGCTTCACTGTATTGTCACAAGATAGCTAGTGGAAGATTTTCAACTCTCGAGTTTGTTTTTTTTCATATGAGAACTGCACTCCTGCTTTCTCCCAACACTTTATAATTTTTTCTTACAGCTTTTTTTTTTATCTTTGCTATATAAAATTTAACATTAACTCTCTGATTTACTAAACAGACACTGTCCTAGATTCCTGATATTGAACAACTATGGGAAAAGTGTAGGTGTCATGCTCTCATTTTTAGATTCAGATGACTCAAAATAGCCTGAAAGTCCCAGTCTCACACTGTCCCTGCACTCCTTTGATCATATTTTGATAAATTTTTCAGAAGCAGTACAGGAATTGGGTTAGCTATTTAAGTAGAAATCAGTTTATATTGGGGCAACATGAAAATGGTCTAATAAAAACCCATGTTTCTCCTCAATGGGCAAATCAAATTTTCTGTTATTTGCAAAAATCAAACAGATACAAAATACCCCCAACATTCCAGTATCCTAAATACTAATTACTGTTAATAGTATACGTTTAGTTATACCTTATTTACATTTAGAGATGCTTGCTAATACCGATATAAGTTTTATGTAATTAATTGATGCAAGAAACTAAAGTATAAACTTGATTCTTATGTGACTTTTGGTTCACATAATCCACCATATTTCAATGCTGCAATAAAGAAAGAATTACAGCATTGCTTTCAACTTCAGATATGGTCATCACCAGGCATCTCTGACATAATGTTAAATGTGTTTTTCATATTGGGACAGTGTACTTAGATAGAGAAATGCTCATAAAATGTATTAGTTATCTATTGCTGCATTACAAATTACCCCAAATAGAGCAACTTAAATCAGACTTTTCTTAGCTCACAGTTTCTGTAGGTCACAAGTAGAGGTAGCTTCATTAGCTGGGTGCCTCTTGCCCAAGACCTCTCACAAGACTGCAATCAGGGTACCAGCCAGGACTGGGGTCATTTCAAGGACCAAATGAAGGAAGATCCACTCTCAAGTTCAGCAACATGGCTTTTGGTAAGGCTCAGAAGACCCCTTCCTATCTCATTCACAGAACTGTTGACAAGCCTTCAGTACTCTCTGTTGTAAGCCAAAGAAATTAACCTTTTGCCACATGGACCCTTCTATAGGGCTACTCATCATGTGGCAACTGGCTTTTTCCAGACCAAAGGCTCCAGGAGACAGAATGTGACATGACAAGCAAGAAAGAAGCCACAGTCTTTTTATAATCTAATTGGCAACTTGCCATCACTTTTGCAGCATTATTTTTGTTAGAGGCAAGCCACTAGGTCCAGCCCACATTCAAGGGGAGGAGGTTACACAAGTGTATGAATGCCAGGAGACAAGAATCTTTGAGATCAATTTTTGAAGCTATATATGACAGTTCAACATCTGAACTCCATGGTTCAGGCTTCTCTCACATGCAGAATAGGCTCTGTCTCTCCAACAGTCCCCAAAGTCTCATCCTATTAATTAGTCAGGATGCACTGGATTATGAGACAGTAGTAACTCTAAAATCTTTGTGAGTTGGAATAACATAGTTCTATTTCTCAATCACACCACTTATCTATCATGGGTTGGTGTCATAGTAAATTGTATGCTGCTATAACAAAATACCTGAGACAGGATAATTTGTAAAGAACAGAAATCTACTGGTTCACAGTTCTGGGGGCTAGGATGTTTAATGTCAAGGTGTTAGTGTCCTCCTAGGGCCTTTATGCTGTGTCATCAGATGGTGGAATTCAGAAGAGCAGCAGAGAGAGAAAAGGGGCTAACTCATTGTATTAGTCCGTTTTCACACTGCTGATAAAGACATACCTGAGAATGGCTGGGGAGGCCTCAGAATCATGGCGGGAGGTGAAAGGCACTTCTTACATGGCAGCTGCAAGAGAAAATGGATGAGGAAGAAGCAAAAGCAGAAACCCCTGATAAACCCATTGGATCTCATGAGACTTATTCACTATCAAAAGAATAGCATGGGAAAGACCAGCCCCATGATTCACTCACCTGCCCTTGGGTCCCTCCCACAATAGGTGGGAGTTCTGGGAGATACAATTCAAGTTGAGATTTGGGTGGGGACACAGTCAAACCATATCATTCATCCTTTTATCAAGGGCTCACTCCTGCAATAACTAACTCACTCCCACAATTAAAGCATTAATCTACCAATGAGAGCAGAGCCCTCATGACCTAATCACCTCTTAAAGGTCTGACTTTCCCAGTACTGTTATGATAGGGATGAATTTCCAACACATGAACTTAGGAGGACACATTCAAACCATAGCAATTGGCTACATATTCTTCTCGTGCTGTCCTCACTCAGAAAGTCTCCAACATCACTGGGCCAGGAGGGAGGAAGGGGCAAATTACCACTGGCTAGTAAAAGCTTCTATATGCAAGTGACATGTGATACTTCTGCTCAAATTACACAGTCACACTAATTTCAAAGGCACAAGGAAGCTCACTTTGACCATGTTCCTGGAAAGATGAGAAATGGAAATATCAATGAACAGCCCAAAAAGCAACCTAATGGGTAAAGTAATATATTTCATATCCACCTGAGTGCATAGCAAAATAATAAAGAGCCAGATTTTGATTTGTTTATTCATTTAAAAAATATTTACCATTTATCACTGTATGCTAGGCTTATGCAAAATGCTGAGGACAAAAACAGAAAAAAATAAAAGCAGTTCCTATCTTCTGGTTTCTCAGTATAGTGGGCAAAGAGATACCATATAGACAATTACAAAATAGAAATCATTATAAGGTGTTAAGACATAATAGAAGCAGCTCACATAGATTTAAGGAGAAAAGGGATCAGAGAGGACGTTTTGTAGTAGATAACCCTGATGAGTTCTGAAGGATGTGTAGGAATAGACCAGGTAAAAAAAGTGAATTAATAAAATTTCAGTGTTTATTTAATAAAATGAATTTGTGATGAATGTCTCTGGATTAAAAGGCCTAGATTCTTCTATATCTGCAGTTAACTACTATGTTAGCCCAGTCAAATCACTGAGTAACTGTGCACCTCAACTTCCTCATCTGTGAAATGAGGTTTAATTAGATGTTGTTCAAGATCTCTTTCAACTGTAAAATTCAATGATTTTTCCTGACTCTAGAGGATATTTTTTCAAAAGCACCTTCTATGTGATCATTATAAAATAATTACCTTATAAAGCACTCACTTACTAAAACAGCTCAGTAAACACCTATGGAAAATTCCTCATACCTGAAAGTAGTGGAATTATATTCCCATCTCTCCTGATACATACCATGTTCAAAATGTATTACAAAAAGAAGAATAAGATGTAATTTAGAATAGAGTGATATTAAGTAGTTCTTCATGACTAGCTTCTACTCCTGTGGTCCTTTAATTGATCACCCTAGGAATTTCTGATGATTTTCATGTGTAAAGAGACTCTTACCACTTTATGTATTGGTTTTGTTTATTTGCTTGTAAAAAAGACTCCAACACATGCATGCACACAGCACACCCATACACACACAATTTATTTTGCACTAAAATTCTGCAACCAGGTTATTTCCACTCTCATAATTCTACAGAATACCATGTCTCTCATTAGATCCTGCAACCCTTCAAGGATCTCCCTACTTCCAGGGAAAATCCTTAAACGTGTCATTAGAGTCTTTACCACTCATGACACAACCATTATTCTTCTACCAGTCAACTGAATCCTAGGTCAGGAGTCTTCCCTTTTCTAGTCCAAGCCTTCACGCCCTCTCTCCTCTTTCACTAACCTAACTCAGACTTTCAAAGCAAATACTTCTACCAACTATTGGCAAAGATGTTTACACAAAAGAAACGCTCATATATTGCAGGAAAAGCATAATTGCTACAACCACTTTGGAAAACAGTTTGGCATTATCTATTGAAATTGAACATATGCATAACCAGATGATCCAGCAATTCCACTGCTTGTTATATACAACATGCATACCAAGAAATATCTACAAGGATGTTTATTGCAGCATTATTTGTAATTTCTTTAAATTGGAAATGACCCAATGTCCATCAGCAACAGAATAGATACATAAAATGTGGTACTGTATATTCAGATATTTGACAAATTATAACGTGAATGTAACCAACAACCTTAATGTTAAAGAAAGAAGGCAGACACAAAATAACATGTAATACTTGATTACATTTACACAAAGTTCAAGGCAGCTCTAAACTATGGGTTAGAAGTCAAGATAGTGTTTGTTTACCTGTAGTGAGGAGGAAAAAGTAAGTTTGGAGTAAGCATGAAGTCTGTATTACTAGAAATGTTCTATATCTTGACGTGGGTGGTGTTTACCCTGATGTATCTTTTGTATGATTCATTACTTGTGTACTTTTCCATAAGCGTATTATATATTGATTGTTTTAATTTAAATTATCTCTTAATTTACTTGGGACAAAAGGACTCAGGTTTCCAAGAAGTCCTGCTTATTGTTTTAATGGTGTCACATGGAAACACACATACATACACAAACACACACACAACATAATACAACACCACAAAAAAAAAATCCTCTCATTCTTTAGTCATGAGAGGTACAATTTATTTGCCATTTTATATATTGTTAGCTGCAATGTGGGTTGCAGTAGTATTTGTTGTTGTTGTTGTTGTTGTTAAAATAGATCCAAATCAATCTATTTCACAAGAAACTTATAAGGGATGCCATTAGAACAAGGTTGAGAGAGAGAGAGAGGGAAAGAGAGAGAAGCAGAGAAGGAGGGAAGAAAGACAAGCTGTGTCATTTAAGAAATCTAACACGTTTGCCAAGCAAAGCTTAAAATCACACTCTCTTATTCATCTGTCTTGGCTTTCTATTGTACAAACTGCACATGAAAAAGGGACTTGACAGTCTCATAAGACAGGTACCTTGAGGTATTTCAAAACTTTTTTTTTCCTGGAATTTTGCTTACCTGGTGTTTATGGTAATGCAAAGGACCATCTTTATACTTGAATCTGAAAATTTGAGTACAATGACTAATGAGAAGTATGTGCAAACAATTCTAAATGAAAGAGAATGAAAGCTTCCTAATGAAATCTCTTTAATATGTAATTTTAAGCTACTTTAAAAAGTCACAGTTGCTTGTGCTAATGAGAATCTGTTTTAAAATTACATGTTATTTTGATAATCAGAATTTTGAGGGATGCCATAGAATAGGGTTAGCAGCAGAAATAAAATTGATAGGAAGTAAATTTTTTCTAGTTTAAATAGAGTGAATATCATTCCTATATAATACGTAAAATAAATTTCAGTGTTTCTGTTGAAATACCTTTTTCAGGTGTGAAATATTTTAATTATTATATTTTATAAAATACTCATGAGTCACATTAACATTTGGAAATTTCAGTTTATGACAGAAGGGATGCCATATAGTAAAATAAAAAAATATTCTGAGCAAATCCAAATATTTTTTGTGTAAGAATATACAATATATATCATCTAGATAATTCCAGTTAGAAAATAGAAGATTATACTCTTTTAATGGAAAATACACTAAATGAAAGGCTATTTCTGAAATGTTTGTTATTTCTGTGAAGGTGGAAAACTGGGTTTATGACCAAAGTGAATTGAAGCCTTCAAAACTTTTCATGCATACACACATATGTATTAGGATACATGGGTGTCTCTGTGTGTGTGTGTGTGTGTGTGAGAGAGAGAGAGAGAGAGAGAGAGTCTTGTTTTGTTGTCCAGGACGGAGCGCAGTGATACCATTACAGCTCACTGCACCCTTGATCTCTGGAGCTCAATCGATCTTCCCACCTTAGTCTCCTGACTAGCTGGGACTACAAGTGCATGCCACAATGCCCAGCTAGCTTTCTATATTTTTTGTAGAGATGGGGTCTTGCCATGTTGCCCAGGCTTCATAAACATATACAAATGCTAGAAACTGTACCTTGTTAGATTGTGCCCCACCATAGACAGATCTTCCCTTTAAAGTTATGAACTTCAGCTCTTACAGTTTCCTCAGTCATAACACCAGTCTGAATTTTGGCAGACAGCTGGCAAATGAAAGAACCCTTATCATTATTCCCTCCTTGTTCATTTCTTTCTCTCCTCCAAATTGAGCATGTTCCATGAACCGGGGTCTGCCTTCTTGAGCCACATTATTTGCTGAAAATCCATTTTGTTCTGTTCATGAGAATTTATCATCTATTTTTTTCTCAATCTCCAGAAAAACAAAAAGGGACTTCTTAATAATTTGCTGTTTTTAATCACAGGGGAGAAAACTCAGTTGACCTAGACATTATGCATGGCTTAGAAAGGATTACATTTTTTTTCTATTTCTCAGATCGACAGATAACTAGACTGATATTTGTACTCTGAAAAGAAAGACAGTTGTGTCTGAGAGGCAAACCACAAAAAAAAAAAATTGTCTAAAATTGTCTATGAAAACCTGTAAGAAATGTCTTCAACTAGTAAATTCAGCGCATGTTTGCCTGACACTAGAGAAATGCTTTATTAATATATCTTGACATTAATGTGAGTGAACTACAAATTTATTAAATCAACCATAAAATCTAGCCTAAAGGTGCCATTCAGCAATCATCTCAGTGAGTAATGGAACAGAGACTGAGGATTTTCTACTTCAGGTCAAAAGGCAGTTGCATGTCTAGCAGCAAAAGTTTCCTCTTCATTCCTCAGAAAGGAAGCCAGGAGATCTGATCATCTCCACTAAAGTCCCTTGCTTAAGCAGTGCTGAAAGTAAAGGAGGTAAATCTCTGAAAGTTGAGTTCTGCCAAGCAAGACTAAACTTAACCAGCAAGTGGAAAATAGTAAAGAGAGACAGATGGGTGAGACTTATGGAGAGACCTTTAGGAAGTGGCCCCAAACAGGTGGTTGGTTGCCTAAAAGGAATCATTGAATAGAGTGTGTTTGACTCTAGGGGAAAGGAAGAAAAGTGTCAGTAATGAATACATGGAGGCATGCTGACTGAGATTTGATATTGCTTGTCAGATGTCTCTATTTTTGTCTAGACTTCAAAAGCTGTTTCATTGTAATATGAGAAGAGCAGAAGGTCTTGAATTCTGTGATTGGTTATTGTTTTGAAAAGGAAAGAAAATTACCTTTCATTTTCTCTCCGTTGGCATTAAATCCCAGTAGAGGGTCAAAGGACATTCCAAATCACCACGACTGCAGCAAGAAGCTTCCAAGCCCATTACTTCTGACTACGGTTGTGCAATGCTCTCAGCGTCTTACTGAAAACCTGCAAATAGAGGCCTATAAGAACAGTTTTACAAACATATTTTGATGTGTTCTGCTTGCTGTGAGCTCTTAAGCAAAATCAAATTTTACCTTTAGGTATTTACCAAAAGATATTTTGGAACCCATGCTAAATGAAGCCTTATGTTCCCTATTTCCAAAGGAATAACTGTATTTAGAATAATAGTTCCTATGAAATTTTCATGATACATCTTATCACATAAGATTCAAGATATTTTAAAAACCAGAGTGCGGGATGGTAAGTGTATGCTATTTTCTGTTTCAAGGGCTCAGCTAAAACCTCAAACAAGACAAAACTAGTTGCTGTATCCACAGGGTACCGTAGTTTACAATCTAATGAGGGAAATCTAACAAACCAAACAGGCTAAGTACTGTAATAGACACCCACCCTTTTAATGGCTTAAAGAACAGAAATTTAATTCTCATTTACATAAAACGCAATGCCAATAGATGTCCTAGTCAGGGTGAGGTGACAAACGGTCATCTATATAACACTGTAGTGTGAATAGACCTTATTAGTGGAAGTGAGGGGTGATCCTGAAAGCTGTGGCTGGAGAATCATGTTCTTTTCATCTTTTGGACCTTTCCTCCTTCAGGTCCTTAAGGATTTAACCTATAGGTAAGAAACATAGAATGAGGATCACATGCAAGATGGTCTTAAGACTGTATTCCATGGTGAGGAATGCAGTCACAAAATGTAGTGACAAAATGTAGTCTGGCTGTGTAACAGGAGGAAAAGGGAAATGTTTTGGTGAACAGCTAGCCACTTTCTCCGACACAGGGTCATGTGGTAACGTGTGATAGGGAAGGATGCAGAGCTTGTTGGAGCATTTAGGAGATTCATCTAACTAAAACTTAGAGGGGGCAGGATGTCAAAAAGTCTTGCCCCACGAAATGACAACTTCGCTGGGAATTGAAGGGGGACTAAGAGTTTAATATGTTAAAAAGAGTTGAGGAAAAAATGTGCTAAACAAAATAAAGCAATTGTGAAAACAAACAATACAAAAATGAATCATTAAGGTAGACTTCAAATCTTATACAAATGATTCTGTTGAGAAATTAAGACATTGTCTTTTTATATGTCTCAGAGGTGTGAATCTTGTTAAATTAATTATGAAATTCTTAAACATAAATGTAATGCTTATAAGCTGGAATTTTCCATGCAGATTTGTCCCAGAATGAGTAGGATAGACAAGGATTTGCTTTAGTTTGGCTGCCAAGGTTTAAGTGCTCCCCTTAACAACTTAGGGACATTATTTATTTAAAGACCAAAGGATGGATTTTCTGAAATGTGTTATGTAATTGTAGGAAGGAACAAACCAAGATGTTTATTGGACTTAATGAAACTGATGTTGTAAGAAGGCAATTTAGCCATTTTATGGTGAACATGTTAGTCTCAATTCAACATTTTAAAGAATAGTCAATATTCTGCTTTATAGCCTGTGAACAATAGAGATTTCCATGTTCGTTTTTGGCATTTCACTACTTCAATTAAAGATTGTATTTCATAAAACTGATACCAGTTTCTCATTAATTAGCTTGCTTTTTCTCCTCTGTCTCAATCCCCACTAAAAAATGGGGTGCCAGCGTATATCTGAAAGATAACATAGGGATTAAAATATTTTTTAAATAATTGTTACTTTCTATCTTCATAATTAGGTTTTGAACTTCTTGAGGCCAGGGACTGTGTCTGAAAACACCTACAGTGGCTAACACAAGGTGAGTCCACAACCACATTTTAATCCTTTCCCTTCTTTGGGTCCTAATACTTAGTACAGTAACTGATGTATAGTTCGACTCAACTAATATTGGTTAGAATGGATGGGTGGATAAAATACTCAAACATTTTACTCTGTTCACCTAGTAGCAAGTTATTCTTTACTATAGATTTTCCTTTATAAATAAAATTATAAAGTATTAATAACAATAGAATAACTAAGAAATCTGTCAATGAGAGATTTATTTTTCAGTTCTGAATTATATATGATGTTAGGCCTGAACGTGGGGGAAATCTAACAATGGGTTAAAGTTCTGAATTGAAGCAGGAGATGCCTATAGATTTAAATGTTGATTGAATTTAGCTGCTGCTGCTATGAAATTATTAGCCCTTGGCGGTGGCCTTGCCTACATACTTTGTTTTGGCTCTTCTGGAAGCTACAAAGCTATTTATTGTTAATGAGGGAATAAAGTGAGAAAACAGATTAGTGAGTAGATTAGCGAATTTTTTAAAGTCTAATCTTTGTTAAACAATAACAGGTTGTGATTTAATGCATTCAGTTCTCACTACCTTGTGACAAAATTTTTGCTATTAATACAGCTTTGTTTCGTTACATATCCATTCTCTAATATAAACATTTCATCTATCATAATAATACCTTTTGTTTAAAATCCTCTGCCAAGTACATTTTTTCTCACCCATTACAGTTTAATAGTGTGTTTCTAATCCTACAAAGATAATTCTTTGAAATCAACAATTCCCATCTTCTTTCTCTGAGATATTTGATCTATTGGCTTATCGTTCAGAGACTATTATCTAATAATAAACTTTTGATGAATAATAAGATAAATTTAAATGGTTTAAAATCAATGTTTCTAAATGCAAACTTTCTAAATAAAGTCTATAAGGTTTAAAAGTTCCTTAGCACGCTCAAATTTCTTATCTGCTAAAATTTTGCCTCCTCAATTTAAAGAAAAGAGTATCACCATCCCTATCCCCTGTTGATCTTATTTTGGGGTTGATGTATCTTACGACTCTAAGAAAATGGAAATATCAGCCTATGGCGAAGGTACACTAAGGTCCTTCAGAAATCACAGTACCATTGAAGTCAAATAAGATGATAACTCAACAAACAAATAAGAGATAATGAAGATTGTAGTAAATTTATTTCAGGCTTTCAGCCTGTTTCCATGGTGGTTCATCATTGATCAATTTCATATATTAAGATTCAGTTCACCTTCCCCACAAAGCTTTCTTGGATACCCCCAGTCAAACTGATGTGCTCTTCTTCTGAATTCCTCTGCATCTTCATTCATGACTCTTACAATACTACTCATTCTGCTTTATGTTTCAACAATTTATATAGAATCAGTTTCCATTTTCCAAGCACATTATCTTCCAGTGTTCATTTAAAAACCAGTTGTTTGGGAGTCCAAAGTACTTATTTCCATAGAACTAATAATATAAATGATGTTCCTATTTTCTTTTTAGTTCTATTTCTGTCTGATCTAGTGCTAATAGAAATATTTCAAATATGCTTCCAGTAATGACATTGTTTCTTCAAGACAGACCAATTCTATTATAAGGAGCAAATTTCATAGATTCTAGATTTACATTTGTCTGGATTGTCTGCTACTTATTAGCCATTTGATATTAAGCAAACTACACAAATTTGTATCTGAGATTTCTCATTTGTAAAGTAAAGATAATAAGTATATTTCTGGTGGCTGTTGTGAAGATTAAATGAGTTCATATATGAAAGCTGCTTTGGTGAATAGTATTTGACATAGTAGGAGGTATATGAATTTGTCTGTAGATGTAATTATTGTTATTTTTATTAAAATGTAGAGCATCAGGGACCTGCCTGCTCACACATAGGCATGTTTGAAAATGGAAGCAGGCAACACATTTTAGTAGTTCACCTTCTCAAAACAGGATAGATGCTTGAATCATAGAACACAGTCAGAAAAAAACATATCTACCTACCTAGAGAAAAGCCTTTTTTATCTACCTGTATTTTCAAAGTGAGTAAAAATGAAAACAAGATACCATAATCACCTTCATCTCATTACAAAAATAAAATTAAGGTAAAAATAACAATGATTATTATTGATATCATTTGTTGAGCCCTTAGTATGTGCCAAGTATAAAGGGAATGACTTTCTATGTTATCTTCCTATTATTCCATTACAAAAGAAACTGATGGCCAAGGAGGCAAAGGTGTCTCACAGCTAATGAGTTAGAGCAAGAACTCCAACCTAAACCTTTCTGGCTTTCAAATTCTGTGGTATTTTTACTCTACCAAAGACAGAACTCTGAGCCAAGTCCAAAAGTGCTTTACAAATTAATATTTACATATTCCAATGTCTTTTTTATGATTTTTGGCACTTAAATGGACCTGGCTCTTTTTAGTTCCATCTTCTCCGTATTGTCTACAAAAATTTGTAAAACATGTTGTCAAAAACTTGGGTGAAGCTCAATACACTTTATTTAGGGTATTAGATTTCATCAGTATTTCCTAAATTGTCTTTTCCTCCACTTATTTAAGCTCGCTGGTTAGTGAGCTAGTTGTTATAGGGCATTGCCTGAAAGAAAGAAGAAATTCTTTCCTTTTGTAGTACCTGAGTGTTATACATCGGTCCTAAATGTAGCAATCTAACTATAACACAAAATATTTAACTTTTCACTCTTGCCAAAAAAAAAAGCAGCTTTCTTGTTTAATGTATCCTTCATCTCTTAAATATTTAACATTTATTTTTGATATGCATATTATGTGCACAAAACATTGTACATATACGCCATTTACTCCTCACAGAAAACCTCTGAGGTCTGTACTTGATCTCCATGTTAGAATGAGGGACCTGAGAACTAGAAAAACAAAATCTCTTCCCACATCACACAAAAATTCAAACCCAGGTGAAACTTCAGAGACCTCAATCATTACTTTATTTTGAGATGGTTCCTGATTGAGAGAATAAAAACCATCTAACTAGATGGCAAAAGAATCAGATTTCCATTGTCCTGCCGGTTCCTCCTTAAGTGTCTACGACTGTAAACTTTTTAAAAGGAGGGTGTATGTCTTTTTGCTCATCTTTGTATTTCCCACAATGTCTAAACGTTGAAACCTTGGACACTTAATCAATGGCTGATTGAGAATGTCAGAGGGTATTTAAAATACTGTTGATGCTGAATATACTAGTCTACAGCTAATGGTTCATAGCATTTTGCCTTGGGGACATTGACCAAGTTTAGTCAGTTTGGTTAGGGGAGCTGTCTTTGTCATGTAATCATCAGTGTCACTTTTCAGAATTGGATCAAGTTAATGCTAGCCAGAAACTGTTAAAATGTCTGCATTTGGAAATATGTGGGGTGAACATAACAATACTGTGGGTTCTACAGCCAAATGCTTTGTTTATTTTGGCAAGGGAAATTTAATTTGTTGTAAATAACATTAGATTAAATGCTATGCAGTATCATGTTTTAATATAAGGACCAGTGCCAATGCTTATAAATGTTTTCATGTAAGTAGGAGTAGCCTGAAATTTTATTAAATCTTTGAATTTCAACAATTAAGAAAATCAGAAATACTGAGGTTTCTTTAGATGATTTTAAGAATTGTAAAGTTCTGAGTAGCACTAGTTTGGAGATATAAAGCAGATCTTCTAACTAAGGCATACCATTAAGTGAGCCTGTTTTTAGTTACTTTTAGTAAAGAAGTAATTAGCATTACACATAGCAGGAACATATTCAGGTCTCTAATAGAGATCTTTGATTACAGTATTAATTTGACAATCCCAGGTAAAGAATAAATTAATCTAATTAAGGGAAGGTTAATTGTGTATGCAGACTGTATGGCCAGAAGAAGGAAGCTCAGCAGGATGTTCCCAGAGCATTTCTGCTTGAGTCACATTTGTTCATTCAAGGGTAGTAGAAAAAAAAAAAAAAAAAAAACTTTACACTATATATACAGCATTTAAAAGAAGGACTTATTGAAATTATTTACTAGCAACTCAGTGTAGAAACAATAATATGTATAATGTAATGACTTGTGTGGAGGTTGACTAAATGCTTTTCACCTCTAAAAGCCTATAATTGTAATGATCCTTCATAATGAGTAGACGTAGAGTTTGTCAATATGTCCACATTTATATGGTCAGAGAATATTAGAACTAAAATAGGCTGTAAAGACCCTAGGCCATGATTTGTACGTGACAAATTTAAACCCAGAGAAGGCAACTGACCTGCCCAAGATAATAAAACGTATTTGGTAGTGTATCTGTGATTCAAATCATTTTAATTCAGTGTTTAAAACCACACTACCCTTTGATAGAGAGAAGAAAAGAAAAAAGGAAAGAAAGAAGGAGGAAGGGAGGAAAGGAGAGAGAGAAAGAAAAGGAAAGGAAAGGAAGAAAGAAGAGAGGAGGAAAGAAAAAGGCAGGCAGGCAGGCAAATTAAGGCAATTAAGGCAGAAAGACTAAGGGAGGTCACAATTCAATCTCTTTCTAGTCTACTTCCCTGAAACACACACACACAGTCAGTTACACTCTGATTAAACTAAACATAAACCTCCCTTTCTTTATTGAGTAGCTCTGATTACCAGAAAAGTCTTCCTTATATTGATACAAAAGCTACCTGCCTTTTTTCTCCTTAATCTTCTATTTTCTATGCAAAACATCTGTAGTTCCTTCACCATTCCTATTATGAGATGGGTTTCAGATATTTCATCATCTGATCTCCCTTTCCTAGCACATCAAGATAATATTACGTGTTTCAAATTGATGCCTACGATTAAATACCATGTATCATATAATGTCTGGATACCATCATAACTATGTGGATCTCTTCATTTGGCCACTATACTTTTGCTTTTAAAATTAACTCCATCTTTTATACGTTTTAAGATGCCCTTATAAAACCACTAAAGTACAAAGCCACTTTTATATGGACTACTATAAATAGGGGCCTCTTGAGCAGATTTTTAAATTGATTTGGTTATATCGATTATTTTCAAGTCAAGATTGATAGGATTAAGCATTAACGATTTGCTTACCATAATTATTTTTTTGCTCACCATAATTATTTTTAAAGGATCATTGGTTTGGATTGTTTGAATTCCTCAAGCATTAGACATAATCATTTTAAAATTAAGTTTGAGTTCATAATGACAAAAAAACATTTTTAAGGTGGTTATGCTGTTTACAAGTTTTTAATGTATTTTCTAATTATGCAATATATTAATGAGTATAAAGTATAAATCTTTCACACTAGTTTTAGTTAGTACTTATCAGTTCACTTCTAAAAATAGAAGCTAAAAACAATTAGGGTGGTGATATGGTTAGATTTTGAGTCCCCACCCAAATCTCATCTGGAATTGCAATCCCCATAATCCCCACATGTCCAGGGAGAGACCAGGTGGAGGTAATTGAGTCATGGGATCAGTTTCCCCCATGCTCTTTTCTTTTCAGAGTGAGTTCTCATGAGATCTGATGGTTTTATAAGGGACTGTTTTCCTTTCACTAGGCACTTCTCCTTCCTTCCGCCTTGTGAAGAAAGCACCTTCCTTCCCCTTCACCTTCCACCATGGTTGTAAGTTTCCTGAGACCTCCCCAACCATGCTAAACTGTGAGTCAATTAAACCTCTTTTCTTTATAAATTACCTAGTCTTGGGCAGTTCTTTATAACAGTATGAAAATGAATTAATAAAGGTGGGCATTAGGATATATAGACAGAAAAAACTACTAAGATAGATAGATAGATAGATACTCATAGGACATATTTTAATCATCTAACCATCTAGAATTGAATTCTATTAAGGTCTTTATCAGTTTTGTGCTGCTATAACACAATACCACAGCCTGAGTAATTTATAAAGAATGGAAGTTTATTTGACTCATGGTTCTGGAGACTGGGAAATCCAAGATCATGACACCAGCACCTGGCAAGGGCCTCATTCCATGGCAGAAAGGAAGAAGGTGGAAGTGATTTCATGAGACAGAAAGAGTAAATGGGGACATAACTTATTCTTTCATCAGGAGCCATGCCCATAATAATTAAACCACTTCTACTATAACAGCATGAATTCATTCATGAGGACAGAGGCCTCGTGGCTTACTCACCTCTTTAAAGCCCTACCTCCCAACACCATTACATTAGCAATTAGGTTTCAACATGAGTTTTAATGGAGACATTCAAATCATAGCAATTAACATGGGTCTATTTTTAAATATCTCTCATCTTAGTTTAGTAATCAAGGTGGAAATTACCTAATAAGTGGACAAGAAGGAAGAAAAGCACCAAAGTAAAGAAGATTAGGAAAAACTGAATGGTTTTTAAGCCTGCATAGAACTATAGATAGAGGCTGACTTCTAATTCCTCGTAAGAGTGACCTTAATGGTCAAATCATCAATGATTATGTTCATGAAAAGTTAGATGCCTCTTTCTAGAAATAAATGACCAAATAAATAAGCTGAATAATTTCAATCACATTCAATTATAGGTGGCAGAGTGTAGAGTGAGAACAATTAGACCAGCAAGCTGACAACCTTCTTAAATATCAAGCCCTTAAGTTTATCTGCTCTTCAACTATTTTTCTACTTAAAGGTTGTGGAAAGATGAAGGATGAAATATCAGAGTAGCAATCTGAGGTTGCTGAATTATTAAATTTTGGTGCTTGGTAGCTGCAGATTTGTTATCCTGAGGGAAGGAGTTGCAGACTCAGCTATAGAAGATTACCTAGAAGTTGAGTTCAAAAATGATATACAAAAGACATTGTGTTTCTTTTTTTTTCTCTTCAGGCCTACAGATTTGGGGCATTAAATTATATCTATTGCATATGGCTCTGCATTTATAATATGATTTTTGCTAGTCGGTGACCCATTTTCCACATACTCAGTGGTGTGAGGATGGGGGTACCTAGACTGTGCTGACCATGGGGAGAGGCACTTGGGCCAGTAGAAATATGGAGTAATACAATAGGGTCAAACAAAGAAGAGTCTTCCTCAAAACAAATAGTAAGCATATTTTTGAGTCCTAAGTTTAAAAGAATTGTTAAAACTATCTTTTTTTTTTTTTTTTTTTTTTTTTTTTGAGACAGAGTCTCACTCTATTGCCCAGGCTGGAGTGAGTGGCGCAATCTCAACTCACTGTAACCTCCGTCTCCTGGGTTCAAATGATTCTCCTGCCTTACCCTCCTGAGTAGCTAGGATGATAGGCACCCACCACCATGCTCAGCTAATTTTTTTGTATTTTTAGTAGAGACAGGGTTTCACTGTGTTGGCCAGGCTGGTCTCAAACTCCTGACCTTGTGATCCACCTGCCTCAGCCTCCCAAAGTGCTGGGATTATAAGCGTGAGCCACCATGCCTGGCCAAGAATTGTTAAAACTATCTTTTTTACATTTGACAAGCATGCCTTGTGTGAACTTCTATAATTTATTAACAAAGATTTTAGCAGTTAATTGTTCTTGTGATGAACAGAGTAGCATTAAATATAATGTTTTACAAAAATCTTGTCTTAGTCCACTTTGGTTGCTATAAGAAAATACCTTAGACTCGGTGACATATAAACAACAGTTTATTTTTTATAATTCTGGAGGCTGAAAAATCTAAGACCAAAGTGCTGGCAAATTTGTTGTCTGGTGAAGGGTCATTTCCTGATTCATAGATGGGGTCTTCTGGCTGTGTCGTTGTATAGTGGAAAGGGAAAATCAGTCTTCCGGGTACTTTTTTGTAAGGATATTAATCGCATTCCTGAGGGTTTCATCCCATGACCTAATCACTTTTCAATGACCCCACTTCATCATTCCATCACATTGGTGATCAAGTTTCAAATTATGAATTTTGGGTGAGACAGAAACATTCAGTCCAAAGCAAATCTCGCGGTCTTAAAAAAAATCATTAGCACATTAAATGGTTCCAAACTTATAAAAATAATAATAATTTTTAAAATTATTTCTAAATCTGATCCAAGATTTTTCTAGGCAGAATTATATTTTCAATCACATTTTGAAATATCAGAAATTATCTATAGTTATTGAATGAGATTATGAAATCTCTTATGTAATATCCTTTGTTGGATATAGTTGTTTACAGTTTACTTAAGAGAACATCATATTACACAATTTAAAACCATAGTAATGCTGAGGTAGTATTTACGTATATATAATATCTTTACCTCAGTCACAAGGATTATGCTCCTGAAAACCCTTAAGGCAGATAAATGCACACATTTGGAATAACATAACTTATAAGGTTATATTTGAGCCAATAGGAGTATATATAAATAATTTACCTTGATTAAAATAAAAGTATGTAAGCATAGTAAATAAAAGCATGGTTGTGATTATTTGTATCTCTTAAATGGGTAATTGTGGATATATTCAAAGTCCCTTTTTTCATTCATCTTTTTATTGAATGTTTATTAATCAGTCACTATTCTAGATGATGGAGAGACAAAGAGACAAAAAATGATACCTTCCCTCAAGGAGTTTATGATCTGTTACATGGAGACAACAGGAAAGCAAATAAGTATTATATATAACTATATTTTTCCTGTTGGTAATGTTTTATTTGGGGGGCTGTATAGTATAAACAAATGTATTTCTGTTTTACAGTTCAAACTATTTTTTCATGCAATATACTTCTCATAGTATTTTTTAAAGGTACTCAACTCCCTCATTATCACAGAGGTTTAATTGCCTAGAAAATATATGTCTGTGGAATCTCTCATTCTCTGAGGCATTTGCAATTCTTTTTAAGGTGAAATTGTGCATAGGCTAACATAAGAGCATGCAGGTAGGAGCCAAAGTAATATTGGGGTACAGTGTTGAACAAGAACACATTAGAGTAGGGGAGGCCAATGGTGAAGAGAAACAGGCAAAGTATCAGGTATATTAGATAGTGATGAGCAGAGGTGAGATTTAAAATAGAGTCATGCTTTCTATAACAATGTTTAGGTCAACCATGGACTGCATATACAACGGTGGTCCTGTAAGAGCATAACAGCATTTTTTTACTGTACTTTTGCTATGTTTAGATATGTTTAGATACACACATACCATTGTATTACCATGGTGTACAGTATTCAACACAACAGCATGCTCTACAGGTTTGTTGCCTAGGAGTAATAGGCTATACTATATAGCCTAGGCGTGTAGTAGGCTATACCATATGGCTACACTGGTAGGCTATAATATTAGTAAGTTTTTGGAAGGACACTCTATGATGTTTGCACAATGATGTAATCACCTAACAACACATTTACCAGAATGTATCCCCAGTGTTAAGCAACCCATGACTCAACCAGTACAAATGGATACCAACCCATCAGAATAGACACCCAGCTACACAGAAAGGAAGTTCATTTTACTTGCTGAATACCAGACTTGAAATCAGCACTATTAGGAAAAAATAAAGTTGGGAAATAAAACTAAAGTATTGGGTAAGAAGAATATTCAAATTTTGAAGTGAGTAGGTGACTTTTGAGTCAAACTCTGAAGAAAGTAAGGAGTGAGTCATGTAGATATTAGGCGGAAAACATTCTAGATAAGGAAAGAGCAGGTGCAAAGACCCTAAGGAGTGAGCTTACCTAAAGCAAGGAATAGAAGGGCTCACGTGTCTGGAGTGAAAGTCTGAGGGGAGAGGAGACGATGACTGAGAAATAAACGAAGGCCATGTTAGCTCCTGGTAAGAACGTTGGCTTTCATTCTGAGTGAGATGATCTCTCATTGAATATTTTGAACCGAGGATGATCTTTTGCTGAATATTTTGGACATGATCGAATTTGTTTTTTAAGAGAATCATTTAGGCTTGAGTTAGAACTGAATAATGGGGCAAAAACAGTGCCAGGTGCAGCAGGATAAAGGCTGTTGGAATAATGCTGGCAAGCAGTGGATAAGATGATGGCTTTGAGAGTGGGAGAAATGGTTAAATTCTGGATAGGCATTGCTTAGAGCTACCTGGATGTGCAGACTAAAAGAACCAAGTGTCATCTATATGCCAAAACCTTTGCCAGTACCTAGGGAACATGCAGAAGAATAAGAAGACATAGCACAACTATCATGAATAAGTCGATTAAATAAACAATTATAGGAGAGTGCAAATATTTCCAAAACCTGGGAAATACAGAGCCTTAGATAATGGTGCTTAATCTATTCCAAATGGGCAAGGGATCACTTCTCCAGATAATGAAAGTGAGTAAAGGGTTAATCAGATTTATTTGGGTAAAGAGAGGAGGTAGAGAAGTGATTAAAATAGCTATATTTATACATGCTGGGATCCCAAACATTTACTTTACTACTATCTCATTGTTGACTTTATTACTATGTTTCTTTAGGGAAAGTACATTTTGCCACTGGAAGGAAATTGATTCAAAGCTTATATTCTTATACATTCCCTTTTCGACAGATATTCATGCAGCACTCATTTTGTGTTAGGGTCTCTGTGCTGAGTGGAGAGGAATTTACTAGGATGAATTATCTTTGTAGCCTTTCCAAAATAAGCTAAGATTATAATTAGCTCACTTGGAGAATACTTAGTATACTAAGATACGCAGTAATTTATTCAAATCACTGGTACACTGGATTTGTAATACCATGTATGCTGTAAGTTACTTGAATTACTAACTACTCAACAGATTACCTTAAAGACGTGCTTCCTGTTTTGGTCCTCCCTCTATAATATCCTTAGCATCTATCATAAACAGCCTAGCTTATAATAATATTCAATAAATAATGATTATGTCTTTCCAAATTTTAACCTTATTTTTGCTGCAGATCGTTGAGACAGTTATGAAGAATTAATATATCTTTATATTTTGTGGAGATTTATTCTATGAACTTTCATTGCAGAATTCATGCCAAGAGGCTCTTACATCATTGCTACTGTTAAGGATTTTTCATATATATAAAATAATCATGAATAATATTAAACTTAGTGCCACTTATAGAAGAGTAGTTTTTCCCTCATCAATATGTCTACCTGCAGTCTCTCTTCTCTTATAGAAAATACTCCCATAGAATTCTAATTCCTATCAACATATTTGACCTTGTGACTGCTTTCCCTGTATTCATGATCATTTCCTCAAAACTTTCCATTTATGATAATCGTCTATACATTTGATGTCAGTGCTTTAAAAGTTAAGACCCCTTCAATTACTTCCCTCATTTTTTCATGCTCTTTCTCTTTACTTGAAGAAGAAAAGCTCTTTTTTCAAACCAAGTATAATTTTGTCCACATTGAAAAGAAAGACCAATAATTATTATAAATATAATCTAATTATATTTATATATAATATAATCTTATAATCAGAGATACTCCATCCCATACCACTTTTCCCTTCACATTTTACAGAGAAAATGAATTGATCTGGCAACAAACAAACTCACAGTTATAGATCTGTGAAAGTTATTAACCTCTCAATGCCCCATTTAGCTTTTTCCATTCCACAAGAATCAGTGATAAGCATACTCAACCCTTTTATGTTTTTCCTTAACACAGAGAGTTAACAAGAAACCAGCCTTTCTTGTTTTGACTTTCAATTGGTAATGTTTCTATTATTCTGAGAACATGGTACTGCTGCCCTGGTGGTACCACAATGTGGCAGGTGTTTCTTTCTTTTTTTTTTTTTTTAGTATAAAAAATGTTTATTTTTTTCCCTCATATTAAAATTTTCCAATTGTGCCACAAAATGTGTGTGTTTCAAATAAAGTTAGTCAAGTAATCCCAACGTGCAGAAAACATTGATTATCAAATTAATAATATATTCCCAGCATTTATTAATACTGTATGTGTAGCTTATCTTGCTGCTGGAACAGATTAGGAAGTGCTAATTTTCCAGATAAACTGAAGCATACAAAACTTTAATTTTAGTTAAATGTATCAAATTTCAATTAAAAAATAATGATTAGTGGTAAGAATTAGAGGTAATTCTTAGTTCCTTGTCTTTTCTGAGGCTATGACCATATCACACTATACAGATGGGAATTTAGAAATCATTCAAATAATGATTAACTTAGTTTCCCTTAAAACCTGTGACTTGAGGGCTTGACACATGCCAGTTGGTCATCTTTGTTCATTCAATTAAGTGGAAATCATAAATAGTCTACTTCAACTTGTGCTAGGGACTTGGACTGAGTACAAACTATTCAAAATAAAATGTGGTATTTCTGAATTTTTTTTTAATTTTTTTATTATACTTTAAAGTTTTAGGGTGCATGTGCATAACGTGCAGGTTTGTTACATATGTATACTTGTGCCATGTTGGTGTGCTGCACCCATCAACTCGTCAGCACCCATCAATTCGTCATTTATATCAGGTATAACTCCCAATGCAATCCCTCCCCCCTCCCCGCCATGATAGGCCCCGATGTGTGATGTTCCCCTTCCCGAGTCCAAGTGATCTCAGCAGGTGTTTCTTAAGCTCTTCTGGACAGCTGGGCCTATGATGTAGACGAGCCTGTAACCCACGTTAAGTTTCACCTCATTTGAAAGCACCACAGTCACCACACTTGCATCTGGACTTAATTCCGCAGATCCTGAGGCTGGCTCATTATCATTCTGGACCATCTTGCTTCCCTCCTACTCTCATTCTCCAGTCAATTGTTTTAAGACTGTTTTGGAAGTCTGGAGTTGAGAAATGATGCATTCTTGACTTACTGTCTTCCTACTTGTTTCTCTAGGTTGGATTGATCAATAAGCACATATTCATTAAATTTAGCGCATTCCTTTTTGTCAAATCATCTTTTCAAAGCTTTCTGTTTTCTGAGCACCCACTTAACCACAGCAGAGAAACAGTGAAACTGCTTGTTGCCTTCCATTGAAAATTAGACTTTGGCCTCAAGACAAACTGCCCGGGCCAGCACTAATATAATTCACAACTGGAAGAAGACAATCAATTAATCAATACTGTAATTTGGAACTGACCAAGGTAGTAATACTCGCAGCTATTAGGCTCAACTGACTGACACCATTTAGGATTAATGAGGTAGCAAAAGCAGGAAAACCAAAGGTTCTTTTAAGAACTTTTTCCCTAAAATCAAACCACCCAATCTATTTTGTTATTTTTGTTTCTATTCAGTGATGCCACAGTGAAATCTAACGTAAGGACAAATTTGAAGGACAAAGAACCTTAGCCATCACAGTGATGTTGAACAAGAACTCTGATGAATATTTTGGGGATGGGATTCAGAAAAATAATGCAGCTGAGTGTTAGATTCTTCTGAGAAATCTAAACACAGTGATCTAAAATTGCTTCTCTGGTGTTATTTTCACATCCTTTGATCCAATTTTGTAGTCACAGATTGGGATATTTATTGTTTGGATAAATAACCACCTTTTAAGTCAAAAAAAGTTTAAATGATTTTCAGAAAACCTTTATGGACTTAGTCTAGTTTAATCCTACGATAAAACAGATACAAATGAAAAAATACAAAAGATCTGTGGTGCTTGCAAAATGACAAGTATCAACCCCTTCTAATCCCTTATGGCAGAGCCATCAAATCTTGCAGTTCCAGGATAGGACAGGACTTTTCCTAAAGCTGTTGGCTGAGTATTTATAATGAAACATCATTAAGCTTACCAGGAAGTTAGTGTCTTTGGTGTTGCTGCTATGGATGTTGTTTTAGTTTTGTTTGGATTGGGCACACCTGTGCTCTGAGTCCTCCGACTACAGATGCCTTTTTAGAATGCGTTTAACCTGAAATTTCCAAAATCAGCCCAGAGGTATTAAACATGGTAGTAAATCTTTATTTTCCAACCAGAAAGCAAAATACAGAAGAATCTCTTTTAACTTTGGCGAAAACAGAAAGAAGGCATAACAAAGCTGCCCAGGTGTATCACCACATGTGTAAGGGGTATGATTTGAGCGGCAACATAGTGACGTCTATGTAAAGAGACTTTCTTTATAACCAGGGCCTACCTCATTTTTTAACTGGAAAATTTAGTATGGGATTTTCTCACTTTAATCTCCTAACTTTAGCATGGCAAACTGAAGAAAAGTACTTGGAATATAATCCTCAGATTCATATTTTCTTTCCAAATACTTGCTGTCTATTCATTATCAAAAGGTCTTTGAAAATGTAAAGGTCCTCTTAGCATTGAAACAGAAACATTGAGTAGGAACTTTAGTGTGGGATAGAATTGGTTTGGTTGGGAGTCAAGACAGATTTTTGTAGTATGACCTTTATATATATATTACCTGTGGTGGTTTCTGAATTATATAAAGTGAACTAAAACTTTAGAAATATCATAAAAGTTTTTATGAGAAAAGTTAAAGCCAAAAAGAGGCTCTATAAGATTTGCTAAGCAAACAGTGTATTAGATAAGATGGGAATGTTCAATTAGAAGGCTAACATAATTTTATGCAAATTGGTTTCCACTGATTAAAAAATTTATATAGACATCTTGTAGCACCCACTGGTTATTTCTATGACAGAAGCATGTATTCTACGTAAATGAAATCTCATGAGATAAAAAGTGTATATCCAAATTTTTTTTTATTATACAAAGACAGGACAGCATTAATTTTCATTCAACTTCACTACAAAAAAAATATATAAATATTTTTTAAAAATCTAAAAGATAGTACTTAATGCTTTTAACAGATAAATGAATTAAGGTCATATTCAAATTTACCCTGTAACAAATAGACTGCTTCTTCCTCTCAGAAAACAAAGTATGAAGTTGAAAATTGAATTAATATTATTTTTATTTGTTGGGTTTTTTTTTCATTAAAAACATTAACTGGTGCTTCTAAAGCTTACAAAGTTAGAGAACAATTAATGTGGTGGTGTCTCAAAACAAGACAATAAAGTAGTCAAGTCAGTGCAAAAAAAATCATTTTTAAAATATAAGTTTTGCTGCTTACTTGTTATTTATTTATATTCAACTGTATTTTAAACAAAAGACACTTTGAGACAACCTGCAAAATGTATATAGCACCATGGGATATTTTAATTTCAGTTTTATGCCATTGTATTTCAAAAAGAAATTAGGGTAGCTTTGAAGATGCATGCAATATACTAAAGTAAAATAAATTTAAAATTGCTAAAAATATATGGAAAAGGCAAGAAAAATGAAACAAGGTTAAAAAGGCAAGATTAATAAAATGGATAAATGTTAAAAAAGTAAATTGAAGGTGGGCAACATGGTCGCAGTGGTATTTTGTAAAGGATTTTGTGTCAATCTAAACTGTCTAGAAGAAGGGTAAGTAACCTTTTACCGTAAAGGGCCGTATCAGAAATACTTTAGACCTTGTGGCCTACACAAACTCTTTGGCAACTAGTGAGTTCTGCCATTTTAGCAAGAAAAGAATCGTGTTGGTCAGGAGTCACAACATAATGAATAGGCATGCAAAACATAAATGAATAGGCATAGCTGTGTTCCAATAAAACTTTATTTAGAAAAGAGGCAGTGGACCAGATTGAGCCCGTAGGCGGTAGTTTGCCAAACCTTCTTCAGAATAAAGCAAAGGTGGAAAAAAAAATCAGTTATCTGATTTTAAGATAAAAATATACTCCACAGAAGGACTCCACAGAAAGATAGCTTTTCGTGGCATGTGAGAGGGAGCTTTCTAAGGATGATCAGTGGGCATTGTCAGTTGCAATGTCTCTCCAGTAAATAAAATAGCATGTTTCATGCAGTGGCTGAAAAATGAGTTTAAAATTCAGGATAAAATTTAATTTTGCTTTTTTATAGATGAAAACAATGAACGGTTCTCCTTATGTATTTCAGACAGAGTTTTGCTCTTGTTGCCCAAGTTGGAGTATAATGGCGCGATCTTGGCTGACCACAACCTCCACCTCCCTGACTCAAGCAATTCTTGTACCTCAGCCTCCCGAGTAGCTGGGATTACAGGCATGCACCACCATGCCTGGCTAATTTTTTTATTTTTAGTAGAGACGGGGTTTCTCCATGTTGGTCAGGCTGGTCTCGATCTCCCGATCTCAGGTGATCCACCCACTTGGGTCTCCCAAAGTGCTAAGATTACAGGTGTGAGCCACCATGCCCAGCCCTCCTTATATTTTAATGGGATATTATAGCAGTAATATTTTATGTTTTGGAATCATTTTTATTCCAAAGTTGCCTGTGCTTCTTATTTTGTCATCATTAGTAAATAGAAAAATGGCACACACACACATACACACACACACACACCCCATATAGCATGTGAAGCAATATACCATCTTGCATTGCATTTAAAAAAAAACAAGAAGCACATCAGTGTTAAGAAATGGAAGAGCATTACTATGGTAATTGTGAGGAGAAAAAAATGCAATCTGATAGGGATGATGGGCATTTAAAGAAATATAATACAATAAAGGTTATGATATGAGGAGACATAGTTCTGATGTGGGCTCCCTGGTTTTGAATATCAGGTCCACTATTTGTCAACAGTGTGACCTTTAGCATATTCTTTGACCTCTCTGGGCTTTGGTTTCTTTTCTCACTGAGTTGAAATGATTAAGTAAGATAAGACTTAGTACTGTGCACATAGTACTTAATACGTACTTAACTCACCTAGAGTGTATATTGCAAAGTAAGGTTCTGAGTTGTTATGAAAGTTTTCAAAAATAGGTGGTGACTTTGGTCCAGCTGTATGACTCTTATAACTATAGGTAGTCTTAAACCTCTTACACCTATAGGTAGGTTTTCTTTTTGTTTGGGGCAGTTTTGGAAGGAGGGGTTTTGAAGAAGATTTCTCTTGGGGAGAGGTATTTTGTGAATGCCCTCCTTCTCCAATATACATACAAACTCCAAGGAGTTTTTAAGAAGGCCAGTGAGGGAGCATAATCTGTGTCCTTTCGAATTGCAGGTTGTAGTGAAGTAATATCTGAGCTAAGTCTAAGAAATCTACAAACAAGAAACTGGCTAACGTCGTCTGTTGCAGCAGAGGAGAGGGCTGATTTGAGGATGTTAATGGCATTTCCAGGTTTTGTAGGGATGGTGATTCATAAGCATTTCCTTGGGACCACTTTTGAGCCACACAGGAGAGGAATATGCAATTAGGTGGTCTTAAACTTTCCATGCAGGTCAGCGAGGGGAATGAGATGACCTTAACAGAAAGTAGAGACCAATTGCTAGGAGCCTAGAGGCTGCAGAAGAGAGCTCTCTGTGGATGGAGTGGAAGGAGTTTCTCCCAAAATTCCAGGAATAAACACAAGAGAGTCAGTTTCTGGACATCCACCAAGTCCAGAGAGTATAGGAATATGTTATCTCCACAAATTCAGCTAAGCAATATCTTTTTGTTTCTCTCAACTCCCCTCTATTCCTACTATTACAACATTGAAAGGATCAGAAACCACAGTAAGGTGGATGGAGAAGAAGTGATCCAACTTAAAAAAAAAATCGAACCCAGAATCTTGACATATTCATGAGCTGAGACATTTTAATTAGTGGATTGAAACTATGTTTTAGTGAATTAAAGTCACCACAGGTTTTTTTAATACCTAAATAGGGACAGAGAATTGTATATAACTGAATTTATATTCAGGGACAGGATAAGAGCTAGTCACTGTGAAAAAAATTAAAAGGCTGATACACTTACGGGGAAAAGGCTGGTTTGTGATTATAGTTGGTTGTTTTATGATTACATTTTATAGTTTGTACTCATTCAGCATTACATATGTTTCCTATATCTGTGTCTTTATATCTACATCTGTATCTTTCAATATACATTGAAATCAAATTTAGGCTTCAAGGATCAAGAAGACATCCTTTAATATCACACTATGGTGATATGGTAATATGACTATTGGTTATTGACTTTTAACTTATCTCCTTGTTAATATGTGACTCCCCATGAAATGTTCATGTTACTATCTCAGTAGGTTATTTTAATATGTACAGAGTCATAGTTTACATCCTTGACATTATTAGTGGTCCCACATTATTTATGAACTAAATTCAAACCTGAATAGTATGATATACAGACCCTTAACAGCTGGCTCCTTTTTATCTTTCCAATCTTACTAAAATATAGTTTCTATCTATCCCAAACAGCAGTCATTTCTGACTTCTTGCATTTCTGTAAATCAACCAAATGGCTTTGCCGCTCTAATTATGTCTTCACCTATCTTCATCTGCATAGAATGCTATTTCTCATCTGACTTTGTTTCTCCAGAGAAGACCTATTCCTCTTTGAAGGCAATGCCTTACATCAAAATTCTTCCTTCTCTCCTCAAAAATAAGAAGTCCTGACATTCATCTTTTGGTTCCTCACTCACAGTGTGCACACTTATTTCAAACAACAAAAAGACCTTAATGTATTTATCTTTCTATATATGTATCTTCATTGTTAGACCATGGATTCAAAGAACAATTTCTTATTCACCTCTATAATCTGAGCATCAAAAATATGTCTTTCAGGTGGATGATGTTCAATAAATGTTTATTGGATGAATTTTTAAAAAAATAAACCAATAAATGTTTATTGGATTTTTTTTTTTTTTTTTTTTTTTTTTTTTTTTTTTTTTTGAGATGGAGTCTTGCTCTGTCACCCAGGCTAGAGTACAGTGACGTGATCTCAGCTCACTGCAACCTCTGCCTCCAGGGTTCAAGCAATTCTCCTACCTCAGCCTCCCAAGTAGCTGGTATTACAGGTATGCACCACCACACCTGGCTAATTTTTTTTTTTTTTTCTTTTTAAGTAGAGACAGGATTTCACCATGTTGGCCAGGCTGGTTTTGAACTCCTGACCTCAGGAGATCCACCCGCCTCAGCCTTCCAAAGTGCTGGGATTACAGGCATGAGCCACTGTATCTGCCCTTGGATAAATTTTTTAAAAAAGAAATCAGTCTAGGACTTTGTGCTTTTTCATAATAAATATGTATTGAACACATCTCAGAGGTAAGGCACTGTGCTAGGCACTGAGAATAAAGAAGGAAAGAGAAGAGATTTTATGCTCTGTAACAGGAAAAACAGACATTTAAACAAGTATGAAAGGCAGTATGATACTCTCCTACAAGATATCTACATATTAATTACTGAAACCTGTCAATATGTTAGCTTCTGTGTCAAAAAGTCTTTTGCAGATGTGATTAAGTTAAAGATACTGAGATCAGAAGAGTACCTTGGATTACCCAGGTGGGCCCTATGTAATCACCAAGATCCTTACAAGAGAATGAGAGAGGCAGAAAAGTCAATGTGAGAAGGCAATGTGAAAATAGAAGCAGAGGTCAGAAGACAGAAAGTTAAAGATGCTTTGAAGATTGAGGAAGGGGCCACAAGCCAAAGAATACAGGCAGCCTCTAAAAGCTGTAAAAGATAAAGAAATTGATTGTCTTCTATATCCTCCAGAAGGAAAATGGCACTGGTAGCCTATTTTAGACTTTTGAGCTCCAGAAGTATAATACATTTGTGCTGTTTTAAGCAAAAATAAAAATTGGTGTAATTTGTTACAGAAGAAATAGGAAACTAATATGATAGGCAGCAATAATAAAGCATGATAGGTGTTATGATAAGGGAAGTACAAAAATGTTGAAATCATATTTCAGTAGGATTTACTGAAACTAATCCAAAAATTTCAGAAGGGCTTTCTGAGGAAGTGATATGTAACATAAGACTTGAAGGATGAATAGGATCAAATAGAAAAGAGGGGCGCTAAAGTGAATTTGAGAGAAAACAAAAATATGTGAAGGCTTAGACATGGACGAGAGCAAGTTCTGCTTTGAAAAACTGATGGGGTTCAGTATATCTGGACAACAAAATTTGAGGATGCTGTCAAGTTATGAAGCTGCTGAATGTAGTGAGGTCAGAACATGGATGGTCGAGTCAGTTATTAAATGTTTAGAGGTTTGATCTTTATCATAAGGGCAGTAGGAAGGCTTTAAAAGATTTTAAGTGGGAGAATATCATAACCATATTCTCATAGGTGCACTGTAGAGAATAGATTACAGGAGAGAGAGATTGAGGGCAGAGGAAGGCCAATTAGGAAGAGATGGCAACCAATCAGAAAAAAATATAGTATTGGCTTGGATCTGGGTGGTGGCCGTAGCAATAAAGAGAAGTATCCAGAAAGCAATTTGACAATAGAAACTAAATTACTTGGTGATTTACTAGATGTGAGAGGTGTCCTGGGTAGATGGTAGTGGCATTTCTGAGATAGAGAACACAAGAGGACAATTAAGTGTGGAAGTGTGGAAGAAAGATAAGGAGATCATGAGTGCATCTTTGGGTGGGTTAGGTTTCAGGGGCCTATGAAACATCCATGTGCAGTGTTTAGTAACCAGCTAAATATCTAGGCAGGGATCCCAGGAAAGATGTCTGTACTGAAGGAAGAGATTTGGGAGTCATCAGTTTACAGTTTTTGAAGCTTTGGGAGTGGACAAACTTACCAAAGGTTTCTTGAATTCATTTAATAAGTCCTAGAGTGAGGTGGAGAAAAAGACTAGAACTGAGCCTTGAAGGTCATCAATATTTTAAGCGACAGTAGATAAAAAGGAGTGTTCAAAGGAAAATAAAGAGAAGCTGGTGTGGAAAGAGGCACACCAGAAGAGAGTTGTACCACAGGAGGTAAGAAAATAGAAGGTCCTGAAGAAAAGTTGCCAACAGTATCAAATGTTCCCAAGAAGTTAAGCAAACTAGCTGAAAAGTGTCCACATTTTGCAACATGTAAGCTTGGATAACCTGTGTGAGAACAAGGTTGTTGGCATATTGCGGGAAAAATAATAATGTTGAATGAGTTGAAGAAGTTGGTAAAGAAAATATAGATAATCCCTTCAAGAATTTTGACTGTAAAGGGGAGAGGAGAGAAAATAATAGTACTTGCAGATGTAGTTTAAGTTGAAGGTTGTTTACTTTTATTTTCTATTTTTTAATGCTGAAAAACCATGCATGATGAAATTCTAATGAGATTCCTCCAGAAGTGAAGAAAATCAAGATGCAAGCAGGTGGAGGGTGGAGAACTTACAGTATTTCTAAGGAATCCAGAGAGGAAGGATTTCAGACTGCAGATAGATGTTAGATCAATTATGTACATGAAAAGTCAACTTCCTTGTCCCAAAAGGACAAAGAAAAAGATGTATGCTGGTTGTTACTTGGGCAGTGAGAAGTCCAAAAGTTTTCCCCCAGTGGCTTTAAGTAATCTTGTGGTTCTGAGGGGGAAGATGGATGAACTGAAGATTTGAGGAGAGTTAGGAAGATGTGAAATAGTATCTGTCAGGAATGGGAATTAAGTTGGGTAATGGAAAGCTAATAGGATTCCCAGGCACTGTTGAGAGCCTGGGTAAGATTAGCAATCATGAATGTATATTGGCACCAATCTGCCACTTTTTGTGACACTTTGTAGCAGTGTTTAGCAAAGTTTAGCAACTGTGGTGCATGCATAAGAAAAAATCTCACTGTGAGGAATTTTCTAGGCACAAATTGACAAAGGCCAATATGGCATAGAATCGTTAGATATTGGCAAGAAAATAGTTGAAGATCTTCTACATGCTGGGCCTTGATATTTTCTTCTTTGAAAATTCTGAATCCCTTATCATGTTATCCTGCTACTCTTTTAGGATTCAAGACAAAAAATCTTAAAATGAAATGCCTTTTAAGGCTATACTATATATTAATGAGCTGAGTCCCATTTCATGAAGGTATGGGAAAATTTAAGCATTTAACCATTTTAAATATATATGTGTAGCTTATACAGTAATGTTACCATTACTGTTACGTGTCACATAGTTTACTATCTAGAGACAAAAGTATAGTATGATACACAAGTATATATGTATTTATCTAAAACATATTTTAAATGTATCTATAATTTTGCCACAGATGTCAATGTACAGCTGTGTCTTTATCACTAAGAGACATAGGAGAAAAATGTGGAATACCAGTATTCTCATTCAGGAGCCTCCATGAATTTTAAATGTTTGCTACCCCAGTATTTTATTTTATTTTATAGTTTTCACTTCTTGTATTTTGTTACATCTCTAGCTTCTCATTTTAATTTTAATTAAATTTAAAAATTAAATCTCCATTGCTAAGCTGCCTGGCTTGGAGCCCAAATGAGACCACACTTTCTCTTCTCAGTATCTTGTGATCACTTTAGCAAATTAAATATGAGTAAAAAAAAAAAAAAAAAAAAAAAAAAGTGCCCCATATATGAAAAAGAAGAGTTAGAGCTCCAATTTTGTCTCCTGACCACTAATTCTTTTCTTATTATTATTATCTTTAATTGACAAATCATAATTGTCTACACTACAGGGCACTATATGATGTTTTGATATACATATACAATGTGAGATGATCAAATCAAGCTAATTAACACATCTATCACCTCCACTTATCATTTTTTGTGGTGAGGCATTTGAAATTTAGTTATTCTGAAATATTCAATACATCATGATTGACTATAGTCACCCTGCGGTGCAACAGATCTTAATATATTCCTCCTATCTAATCAAAACTTTGTATCCCTTGACCAACAACACTTCATTCCATCCCACCTGTCACCCCCTGCCCCACATCCCAGGTTCTGGTAATCATTGTTTAACTCTCTACTTCTATGGGATCAACTTTGTTAGATTCTGCATGTAAGTAATGTAAGTGAGATCATGTCATATTTGTCTTTCTGTGCCTGGTTTATTTTACTTAGCATAATATCCCTCCAGGTTCATTCGTATTGTTGCAAATGACAGAATTTCCTTCTTTTCGAACCAAATAGTATTTCATTGTGTGTGTGTATACCACATTTGTTTAATCTATTATCTGTTGATGGACACAGATTGATTCCATATCTTGGCTATTGTGAATAATGCTGCAATGAACATGAGCATGTAGATATCCCTTTAACATATTGTTTTAATTCCTTTGAATATATATCCAGAAGTGGGATTGCTGAATCATATGGTAGTTCTATTTTTAGTTTTTTTTTGAGGAAACTCCATGCCATTTTCTATAATGGCAGTACTAATTTATATTTCCACCAACAACAGACAAGTGTTCACTTTTCACCACATCCTCACCAACACTTATCTTTCATCTTTTTCACAGAAGCCATTCTAACAGGCGCGAGGTGGTATCTCATTTGGTTTTAATTTTCATTACCCTAATGATTAGTGATACTAAGCATTTTTTAAATGTACCTGTTGGCTATTTGTTTGTCTTCTTTTGAAAAATGTGTTTTCAAATCCTTTGCCCATTTTTAATCAGGTTATTTGTTTTCTTGCTATTGAGTTGTTTGAGTTCCTTACATATTTTTGGCTTGTCACATTAATGGTTTGCAAATATTTTCTCCTGTTCTGTGAGCTGTCTCTTCACTTTGTTAATAATTTCCTTTGCTATGCACAAGCTTTTAAGTTTGAAACAATCCCATTTGTCTATTTTTTTTTTTTTTTGGCTTGTGCTTTAGGAATGATATCCACAAAATAATTGCCCAGAACGATGTTGTAGAGCTTTTCCTCTATAAGATTTATAGTTTTAGGCCTTCCATTTAAATCTTTATTCCATTTTGAATTAATTTTTATGACGATGTGAGATAAAGATACAGTGTCATTCTTCTGCATGTGGATAACCAGTTTTCCAGCATCACTGATTGAAAAGACTACCCCTTCTCTACTGTGTGTTTTTGCCACCTTTGTCAAAAATCAATTGCCCACAAATGACTAGATTTATTTCTGGGCTTTCTCTCTGGTTTCATCGGTTGATGTGTCTGTTTCTATGCCAGTGCCATGAGATTTTTATTACAATCAATTTGTATTTTGAAATCATGAAGCGTGAGACTCCCATTTTATTCTTTTTGCTCAAATGATTTTTGATGTTAGGGCCTTTTGTAGTTCCATACAAATTTAAGGATTCCGGAGGGTTTTTATCTCTGTGAAAAATGACATTGAATTTTGGTTAGGGATTGTACTGAACCTGTCAATCACTAGAGGTAGTAAGGGCATTTTAACAATATCAGTTTTTCCAATCCATGAACACAGGATATTATTCTTTTTATTTGTATTTTCTTTTCTTTCTTTCATCGGTGTTTTCTAGTTTTCAGTATACAGATCTTTCACCTCCATGGTTAAGTTTACACCTACATATTTTGTTGTTGCCATTATAAAAGAGATTGTTTTCTATAATATTTTTTGGATAGTTCATTATACATATATAGAAATATTACTAATTTGTGGATGTTGATTTTATATCCTGCAACATTGATAAATTTGTTTGAGTTCTAACAGCTTTATGGTGGAGTCTTTAGAATTTCTGTACATAAGATTATGTCTTCAGCAGATAGTCTCTATTTGCTACTTCTCTATTTTGTCTATTCTTCATTTCCTGTTTCACTTCTTCATTTTCTATTAGGTAGTTCTTTTGTTTCTTTCTCTTACCTAACTGCTATGGCTAGGACTTCATACTGTGTTAAAAGGAAGTTGTCAAATTTGACATTCTTGCCTTGTCCCTGATCTTAAAGGAACAGTTTTCAAGTTTTCACCATTGAGTGTGATGTTAGGTTTATCATGCATAGCTTTTATTGTGTTGAGATACATTTCTTCTACACTTCGTCTATTAGTTTTTATTATGAAAGAGTGTTGAATTTTGTCAAATGCTTTTTCCACATTTTTTTGGGATGATCATTTGGTTTTTGTTCTTTGTTCGGTTATTGTGCTGTATCAGATTTGTTGATTTGCATTATGTTGAACCATACTTGCATCCCAAGGATAAATCCCACTTAATCATGGTAAGTGATTATTTTAATGTGTTGTTAAATTCAGGTTGCTAATATTTTATTGAGGATTTTTGCATCTTTATTCATCTGCAATATTAGCCTGTAATTTTTTCTTTCGTAGTATCTTTGTCTGACTTTGATACTGTGGTAATGCTGGCCTTATAAAAGAAAATTATAAGTATTCCCTCCACTTCTGTTTTTCTGACAGGGTTTGAGAAGAAATGTAACTAGTTCTTCTTTATTATTTTTATTTATTTATTTATTTATTTTCAAGACCGTGTCTTGCTCTGTGACCCAGGCTGGAGTGTAGTGCTGCGATCTTGGCTCACTGCAACCTCTGCCTCCCGGGTTCAAGCAATTCTCCTGCCTCAGCCTCCTGAGTAACTGGGATTACAGGCACATGCCACCATGCCCAGATAATTTTTGTACTTTTAGTAGAGATGGAGTTTCATCATGTTGACCAGACTGATCTCGAACTCCTGACCTTGTGATCTGCCCACCTCAGCGTCCCAAAGGGCTGGGATTACAGGCGTGAGCCACCGCACCCAGACTAGTTCTTCTTTAAATGTTTAGTAGATTGTTGAAGACAATGTGGCAATTCCTCAAAGACTTAGAAGCAGAAATAACAGTTGTCCCAGCAATCCCAGTACTGGGTATATAGCCAGGAATATAAATAATTATATTATAAAGATATATGTATGTTCATTGCAGCACTATCTACAATAGCAAAGTCATAGAATCAACCTAAACGCCCATCAGTGATAGACTGGATAAAGAAAATATGGTACATTTATACCATGGAATACTATGCAGCCATAACAAAGAACAAGATCATGTCCTTTGCAGGGACATGAATGGACTTGGAAGCCATTTTTCTTAGCAAACACGCAGGAACAGAAAACCAAACACCACATGTTCTGACTTATAAAGCAAGAGCTGATTGATGAGAACACATGGACACACAGTGGGAAACAACATACTCTGGGCAACTGCGGGGGAGTCGGGCAAGGGAGAGCATCAGGAAGAATAGCTAGTGGATATTGGGCTTAATACCTGGGTAATGGGATGATATGTGTAGTAAACCACCATGGCACACATTTACCTATGTAACAAACCTGCACATCCTGGACGTGTACTCCAGAACTTTAAATAAAAGTTGAAAGAAAAAAAAAGAAAAGAGAAGAAAATAAATGTTTGCTAGAATTCAGTGGTGAAGCCATCTGGTCCTGGGCTTTTCTTTGATGGGAGAATTTCGAATATCGATTCAATCTCCTTCCTCATTTTTGGTCTCTTCAGAATTTCTGTTGCTTCATAATTCAATCTTGGCAGGTTATATGTGTCTAGGAATTTATCCATTTATTCTAGATTGTCCAATTTGTTGACATATAATAGTTCATAGTAGTTTCTTATGATCCTTTGAATTTCTGTGGTATCAATTATAATGCCATCTATTTTTTATTTTATTTATCTGAGTGTTCTTTTTTCTTCATTAATCTAAGAGTTTATTGATTTTGTATTTTCAAAAAGCTAGATCTTAGTTTTGTTAATTTTTTGTAATGTTTTTTCTGGTCCCTGTTTCATTTATTTCTGCTCTGAACTTTGTTATTTCCTTTCTTCTGCTAACTTTGAGCTTTGTTCTTTTTCTGGTTCTTTAAGGTGTAACATTATATTGTTTATTTGAGATATTTCTTCTTTTCTGACACAGGCATTTATTGCTATAAATTTCTCTCTTTTGCCACGTTCCATAAGTTTTTATATGTTGTGTTTCTGACCGCTAATTCTTTATACTCTCACAGAGTGGATATTAATAGATAAATATCATTGCTACTTATTCTTGTCCAAAAAACTGAAAATATGTAGAGAGGCTTTGGATAACCACTTAGTAGCAGAGAATGAGAGTGGGGAATTGTTCTTGAGGAGCAACTGTCTAGGCAGGAATTATATATTTCTTAGCTCCTTGGAATCTAGAGAGGCCTCATTTCTTATTTATACCGGTGGAATGGGAATAGAAATGATAAGTAACACTTACAGCCAAAGTGATCAAAAATCAGGTGTTGTTTTCCTGTGGTTTATTCCCTGATCCATCAGCTAAATGGAGAAGACTCTAAGATTTTTGACAAGGTAGAACCATAAGATGGAAAGAATCTGGGTCCACATAGAGGATGATCTAATCTGGAACATCTGATTTTGATTTGAATGTGAGCAAAAATACATGACGCCACTGCAAATCATTGAAATGAATGTCCCCAAATCTCCTCAGCCATATATTTATACATAATCTCTTGGTTATTCCTATAGACAACTTGGTCTAATCAATCATGTGTTGACTATTAATGGTTTTCAAAAATAAATTTATTTTTAAGTTTGAGGTGTTTTTAATTAATATATAATTATATAAAAGTTTTTTATAAATACTTTTTTATTTATAAAAAGGTGAGCAAGTATAAATCTGCTTACTTTTGAAATTTGTGGGATATGTACCATAAAAACATTAAGATACATGTAAATATCTTGGAAGGTAGAAAATGGGAATTTTACACGAAAAATTATAAAATTAGCTATTATGCGTTATAACATTAACTAAAGGTATTTTTATTAGAAAATAAGTTTTAAAGCTTGAAAATATATTCATGGTAGTATACAAAAAGTATGTCAAGATATGTACATATCTGGCACAAAGACTGCTTTTCTTAGAACACTTTTAAAACAAAATATTTGATTCTCATAGGGCCTGTATATCTGTTTTACACCTAAATAAACAAGAAGTGTGAATAAATATTGCCCTGCTCTGAAACAGAAGTCTAAGGCTGAAAGCATATCCCTCATTGATTTGTAGGGGAGCTGTTATAGCGTATCAGTAAGAATAACCAAGTTACAAGGTCTAAGGGAGTAGTAATTCTGAAGTCTCTGTTAAGGAAGCTAAAGCAGGAGAGAAAACATTAAGCAGGCTCCAGGGAAATGAGTGCCTGCATTATTCTGCTTAAAGCAAATGTCCACATTTCAGAGTGTTCTAAACCCATCAGTTCAAATTATAATTGCTAAGATAAATTAGTGGTCTTCAAACTATGCCCAAGTGATACCACCAGGACTGCAGTGTTACCTCTTACCTTCACACCAGGCATTTGATGTTGTTCCATGATTATCCATGAATCCAAGCCAACATTGGCCCAGTTAGCACCTTTATGTGAAACAAACAAACAAAAAAAGATTTCTTCCGAGGATGAATGTAGCTCAATGAGTAATGTCTTCACTTAGAGCAACTGGGCTAGAAATTTACCATCATACTGAGAGGTCTTGCACCAGTAAGCAATCTTGATTATGAGTCTAGGTTGATTTCTCAGACATATCAATCAATCTTATAATTCTGGTTACCAATATGTGCCCCCTTTGTAGGCTAGAGACTTATTTCTGAGAACATTAATCCCAGGGTCTCTTGTTTTGCCTTCACCTGCCCCTCACTCAAGTGTAAGCATTTCTTACTCTTGTATTCTAGGATTGCTGTTCCTATTTAGATAGCCTTGTCTGTATGATGTGCTTATTCATAATATTGAGATCCAATTCATGTACAAAGATGACAATCTGTGATGGGAACACATAATTTTAATTTAAAAAATCTAGTTACTAGATTTCTACATTTAAAAAATGAAAAGGCAGATACATTACCCACTTCTAGAATCAAAAGAGAATGTTATCCTTCAATGCATCTTAGAGCAGGCCTATATACTAAGGCAATCATCATTTCAAACTGTATAAGAAACTGATGTTGCTTCTGTGTCTCTTGATCTTGTTATTTCATTTTAATACCACCCTATTGCATTTCTGCATTCATCAGATTGTATCTAACAAGGCAGACTTTAAGAAAACCTATGAATCTCATATTGCAACCAGACACAAGCACACAAGACAGAAAATAAGAGTTAACTTTTCAAAAGTAATTACATGCATTCAAATATAGCAAATTAAAAAATGCTACCTAATAATTTTTTTACTGGTTAAAAATGTTTACAATGGTATAAAATATAGAAAATGATTTTTTTTAAAGGCCACAGAAACAAAAAGTAGTTTTTGTCATTTTCATTGCCCACACCAGATTACACTCTCCTTTTACTTTTCTGGCTTACCTGTTGCTTGCTGTTTTAGGAGAGACCAGATGCAAAGAGCTGGGACAGGCTTTAGTAACAACCATATTTAGTGAGGTTATGCTACAATAATGTTGTATAACTACTATCGACTGAAGTTTCAGTCCCATTAAAATTCATATAATAATTTGGGGATAAGTCCTTTACATAAATAATTTGGATTGAATGAGGTCATAAGGATGGAGCTTTGATTCACTAGGTTCATAGCTTTATGAGAAAAGAGACCAGAAGGCTAACACTTGCTCTCTCTCTCCCTGTGATGGGAAGACATGGCGAGCAGACAGCCCTCTGCCAACCAGAAAGAGAGACTACACCAGGAACCAAACCCTTTTAGAAACTTTCTCTTGGACTTTTCTACCTCGAAAAGTATGAGAAAACAAATGTTTGTGGTTTAAGCCACCAACTCCGTGGTATTTTGTTATGGCAACCTAAATGGACTAAGACGGTAGCAACCAACCACAGAATCTCAGCTTACTGCTATAAAAATATTTTGTTCTCATTCACAAGTCTGTAATTTCTTGTGGCATTAATGTTCCAGGCTCAGTATCAGGTTTAGGTCTTTCTTTTGGTCTGATGGAGTTGCAATTCCCAGGATCATGCATTTCTCATGGATGGCAGTAAGAGTACAAGCAGACAAATCAAGCACCACAGAATTCTCCTTGGATTTGACTAGATCACATCTACTCACATTCCATTGGTGAAAGCAAGTGATGCCATCTTCAGTGTCAACACTGCAGGGAAGTATATTCCTCCAGGAAGAATGCAGGTGGGAGTAGTGAATATTTGCAGAACAATAACACTGTCTGCCTCACTAGTTAACAACCTAGATCAGATACTTTTTAATAGTTCCTGGCCCCTTAAAATATCAGAAGGTGTGGTCTGAGGAGACAAATTTAGGTCTCCTCTACCCCAAATTTTACTGGATTTTGGCTGTGGAACACTGCAGTAGATGAATGTTGATTTTTCCACAAGATAATTGGCTAGAAAAGTGTATTTGAAGTTTGTCACCCGTTTATCAAATATATTTCATATTAGAAAGAGGTGTTATGTGGAGACCCAATCACTTTAGCTAAAGTTAAAAAAATACACATCTTTAAATGTATAGTTAATATCACTGTTTAACATTAATAAGTTAAATAAATCACACATATCTGAGAAAATTAATTGACATTAACTTCTGTACCTTATGGCGTATGGAGACACTGACCTCTCACATTTTAAAAATTTCATACTTTTTAAGTAAATTTTTAATTCCAAGCCATGTCACATTTGAGAAGAAAAAATATGTTATTTATCACCTTATCACTCTCAGAACATACAATCTCAGACACATATACTCAGACACACACAGACCTGTTACGTCGTATACAGTGCCAAGAATGTAAGCTGATTCCATTTTGGCTAAATATAACCACCTTTTAAAAACCAAAGAGTCTATCTATTTTCCATCAATTTAGCAGTTAAAGAGAATTTATATTTACTTGTTTGTTTGTTTATTATGGTTATAGAAGCTGATGCTATTGAAGAAATAATAATCAAGCTTACTTTAAAACTGGCTGAGTTACAGGTTTGATTCCCTCCTTCACATTTTGTGAAAGCACAGGAGGAAGGTCTGTGCCCTTCCTAACCAGAATGCCATTTCTAGACTAACATGAGAATTGCAAGAGAAGCATGGCCAATAGTGAAGCACCACATGGTAGTAAGAAAGTTCTAAAATAAGGAATAGCCAGGGTTTGCTACTAGTGAACAGCACACAGTGGGGAGGATATAAATGTGTATCAGTATTAGGCCCCAGAAAGATGTATTTGGTTCTTACTTCACAAGTAAATGTGTGCCCCTCTCATCAGTTCTGGTTCATGAAGATTCTAATCAAGCAATTTATCTGGTTCATTTCTCATATGCCCTCATCAACTGAAGTGCAAAGTCTACTCAACAGCCAGAAAAGATGAGGTCAGCCTTGAAAATAAGTGTTGGCCCATTTGCCCAAGCCCGAAAGAAACCACTGGGTGACAGATGAGATCAGCCTCTTTTGGACTAGTCTCTACAGTACCACAGCAATATTTGAAAGGTGAAAATTACAGTCAAGCAAATTGGCACCATTTATAGCCCTTCCTCTACCACCCAATGATAAAGTTGGTTGACAAGTTCATTTTTTTCCTGAATTCTTTCTCACATATTTGTCTTTACCATTAATCTTGTATAGTTATTACTATTAGGATCCTATAGTCTGCTTTAACCTGTGTGTGAATATCATAATTTCCCCCTTGAGACTTAAATCAAGGAGTGAAAGTGTTCAATATTTCCTTTAGAATTTACTTTCAGTGATGGAATAAGGGAAAATTTTACCTAGGTATACAGGGCAGAATGTTGTATTACATACATTCTGAAAAAAAGCAGAGCATCAGGACAAGAAATTTGAAGTCACAGGTAATGTCTCTACATGTACATTCAAATCAGATGCCTATGAAAGATGCCATGGCTCTGATTTGCCAGAAGGCTTGGTTAAAGGATTAGACATGGAGTTAGTTAGTATTAGCTAGTACATGCAAATGTGCGAGAATGAATCGTGACCAGCTCTTCATTCGTACCCAATGTGATGACACAGAAGATTCCATCTCAGTTATCAAGACAGAAAAGAGAAAAAATCCACAGTTTATTTCCCTTTACAGAGGTCTCTGCTATCTGTGTTACTCTCACTCATCTAACTATTTATAAACAACAAACTCCAAATCAAATTCAGTGCCTAAATGATTGAAAAAGTTATGCTTACAGGTAGGTCAGAAAACAATGAACACATTGTTAGAAATGACAGACCCTCCTGGTTCTTAGCAACACAATGGGTGCTATCACCTAACTGGCCCAGGGGAGATCTGGAGCACTGCTTCATTTGCCTCTTTATATCACATAGTGATGAAAACTGTCACAATGTGCCTCTTTAGGCACTGAGCAATCTGTGATTTATCAAAGTGCCATCTTGCTGATGTACTGAAAAACAAAACCTGTCTCATCAACAACCGGAGCATTTTACATTAAAAATGTAGTCTACAATAGCCTCCAAAATTAATCTTCCAACATGGTTTTCTCAAAGGAAATAAAAATAGAGAATATTTTTCATAGAATTTCCTAGTTGGTATTCAACCTTTTCAAGTTTTTAAAGTCTATCTCATTTAAACAAGTATAACTCTTTCATCCCCAATTTTTCAGAACTTCAAGTCCAATTTCATTTGTGAGATATCTTGCACTCATCCCCAGATGCCTGCCTGCAGCCTGGGGGACATCAGGAGTCCACTCCCACTCAGAAATAGGGATCTCAACACCTCTGTGTCTGATTATGTAATCTGTGACCCAGGTTGAGTTCCTGGGATCTGGGAAACCTGGCAAGCTAAAGGGTGTGCAACATCATTGCTTTTGAGTTGCTAAGACTGGCATGAGGGAGGGAAAGCAGAAACAGCAGGAGCAGGAGATGCCCAAACAAAAACCTCAGACTCCCCAAAACAATTGTGATTCTGAGGGACTAGAATTCATTGAGATTCGAGGTAAAAGTGCAAGAGAGAGTATGAAAGTTTGAAGGGGGTGATGGGAATGGAGGCTAGAGCCATTCCTACTCCTAAATATAGGATAATTATCTTTGATTTGGGATAAAATATTTAATTATAAAGGCTGCATAGAGGTAAAGTATTAGTCTAGTGATAACATTTAAAATGTGGACTCACATGATCTTGTTTGCAAAGTGTATTCAACAGGTACTTCTAACTCAAAAACCTTTGCTTTTCTTCCATTAAAATATCTCTGTGGCAGAGGGGCATCAATGGGCCGCCCCAAGGAAAATTTAACTGAATTTACTTGTTTTATCAAACACACACATCCAAAAGTTTTATCATATGTCATAGCATATTTGCCAGTTTTTGTTTTCATATAAAAATATAGTTTCAGGCCGGGTGCAGTGGTTCACACATGTAATCCTAGCCCTTTGGGAGGCCGAGGTGGGTGGATCACCTGAGGTCAGGAGTTTGAGACCAGCCTGGCCAGTGAAACACCGTCTCTACTAAAAATACAAAAATTAGATGGGCATGGTGGCAGGCACCTGTAATCCCAGCTACTCGAGAGGCTGAGGCAGGAGAACCACTTAAACCTGTGAGGCGGAGGTTGCAGTGAGCTGAAATTGCACCATTGCACTCCAGCCTGGGTGACACAGAGAGACTCCATCTCAAAAAAAAAAAAAAAAAAAAAAAAATATATATATATATATATATATATATATATATATATTTATATATAGTTTCAATTAGATGATGAAAGCTCCATGATATAAGAGACTGTGCTTATCTTATTTATCACTATATCCCCCAACCCTACCATAGCACAAAGCACATATCCTTAGTAAATATTTGCTGAATTTATATTGAGACTTTTGGAAGATGAAGAATTATACTGTGGTTTCTCATACATACTCCCTGGAACACTAATATCACCTTCTGATGGTAAAAAGCACATAACAAGACATGTCCATGGTTAGGATAATTTCTGATGGTTAGGCATTACAGAAGGCAGCCATTTAAGTTTTCAGAAAACAAGGCAGCTTTCTGGATCTGTAATTTCAATAGTGTCGTGAGTTAGGGACTCAGGTGGCAATTGCTCACGTGATGGGCAGCAGCACTTGTTCCAAGGCAAGATGTTGTCACTTGTGTTTGTAGAATGGGTCTTCATGTATACTGGACTGCCTGTATATAGTTTTGCCAGAGTTTACTTTTTATACTAAGTCATAAGTCCTCAGGTACTTAAATGGAAAGACTCTCTCACACATGCAGACTGAGGTCAGGCATTGGAGTTGCCTCAGTGATATGCCCTCATGAAGGAGCAGTACACCCAGGCAGCTGCCAGCATCCAAATGTCTGTTTCCACCCCAAGATGGAAACAGATTTGAAGTTGACAGGCCAAGGCATAAAGACAAGAGTGCTTTTATTGACTATGTTTTCATTTGGAAATTTTAGCAAAGAATCTAAGTGAGAGAACTTTACTTTTCATAGAAAAGTGAAAGTTGTTATCACCTACTTGGATTGGGATGAAGCCTCTGTTTTTTGGTGTTTTTTTTTTTTTTTTTTTTTTTTTTTTTTACCTGAATGATTTCAGTCTTTCATGAAGCATGTTGCTGTAGCTGATTGCCAGGGGTACCCATGAACTTTCTCTGTGGAGTCACCATGCATGTGTTGCTAAAATGGCTTCTATAGAACACCACCAATAAATTATTTCAAAGCTGATCCAGAAGGCAAGTCTATGTTATCCTCACAGTAAGGCTATGAGGTAGATAATGTTATTATTCTTTATCTGATAGACAGACATGAACCTGAGGTGAAAGATAATTTTATACTTTGTCCAAGGTTATCCAGATGATGCTAGGACTCTAACCTACAGTCAGACTGCAGAAGCTGAACTCTTAACTACTCCAAGACCATCTTTCCATGCCTCATAACTGAAAATAAAGTTCTTCCTTATAAGTTTACAATGCTCTTTGGAAAACTAAATCCATTGTCAGATTTGCTTACTGTCTTCAAAGGCAGTGTTAGCCTCCTAAGACCATACCCCTCAATTATAACCTTTATTTGTAACTGCACCATTTTGTTCTGGCTTTTGTAACCATATCATTTTCTTGTTTTTATTACCTCAGGTTTTATTGTACTGGTAAATAGTACTGAAATTAAATATTCATTGATATCCTGAAATAAATATCACTGAATGAGAATGGAATGGTACATTGAGCTATTCATTGTCTTAGAGTGGAATGTTAAAAGCCATTAAAGGAATTCCTTTAGTGGGATTTCTAAAGCGATAGCTTCACTTAGAGTGGATTATTCTATTCTATTTTATTTTTAAATGATTAGTTTTTATGCCTCCTTTCATCCTCATCTGTCCTCACAGTTTCAGTTCTGATTGGGGCCAAGCGGTCTCATCTTCAATAGTAGATGCAAAAATGTCAGCCATATGGGGGTGAGTACTTGGTGTTCATGACACGTATGTATCAAATGACAGGATATCAGGATTAGACTCTCCTACAAAAAGAAGCTGTATTTTTTTTTCTTTCCTTCTGCTGAAGTCAATTTTATTTCCACATATAATTACAGGTTGGGTTTTTTAACTTTGTATATAAATAATTGAAACATACTGTATTTTCTTCTTTATAAACCAAGTGGTAAGCCTTAAGTACCACTGAGATTCAGCTTCCAAAATAAGATTGCCATGTCATTTTTCTGATTTATCAAAGCTACTCTGAAGTAATTTCATAAAGCCTATTAAAATTAAAGTAACCCCTAAAGTAAAACATGCCATTTTTTTTCTCTAGCAAAACTTTCTGGCAACAAAGGGTAGTCACCAGTGCTCATAATTTTCTTCTTTATTTTTGTATGTTTTTCTTGCAAATGCAATACAAAAGTTAAATAAATCATGATGCTTCCATATGCATATTAACCTATATTTTCAAATCATTTTTGCTTATTGCATTCTTAATACAAGCCTGCCCGGTGATAGTGGTTCTCAAGCCGGAGCATGCATCAGACTCAGCTGAAAAGCTTAGTAAAGCACCAATTTCTGAATCCACCTTCCACAACTGCCTCCCTCCATAATTTCTGATTGTGAATATACAGGGTGAGGCCAAAGTTTCTAGCAAGAAATTCCCTGGTGATGCTGATTGATATTCCAGGTTTGGGAAAAAGACTTTGAAAACCACTACTGTAGAACGGAAGCAGGGAGAGGGGGGTGGGTCTCAAACATTTTCTATAAAGGACCAAATAGTAAATAATTTAGACTTTGTGGGACATATGGTCTCTGTGGCAAGCAGTTGCTCAACTCTGCATTTGTAACTTGAAAGCAAACATAGACAATAGATAAACAAATGAGCATGGCTGTGTTCCAAGAAAGCTTTATTTATGGACATTAAAATTTGAATTTCATATAATTTTTACATGATACAACATATTCTTTTTAAATCATTTTTTAAATGTAAAAAACATTCTTAACTGGCAGGTCCTAGTGTAGTTTGCCAACACTGGACTTTGAAGGAGAGAATAAACAGAACCTTCAGTAGTAAAATTTACGGTAAATGCCAAATAAGGGCCTCACACACACACACACACACACACACACACACACACACAAACAAAAAGGGATAACAATCTTAATTCACCTCTGGGAAACTCATTTTTACTGCAAAAAGAACAAATTGGAAGTTCCAGAGTCACTGTGATTGCTCCAAAGAATAGTTTTGCCAATTAATGGATTGTATCATTTATCATTATTCAAGTTTTTAGGACCCTGCAAATAATAGAATCTGAGACTACTTCTTAGACTGGTAAACCAGTCTTGAAATTTATATGATCAAATTTATATAAATCAATTTTATATAAATTTGAAATTTATATGATCAAATTTATATAAATCAAATTTATATAAATTTATATGATCAAATTTATATAAAATAAGAATGATTCCTTTAAAAGGTCTAATCTCATACTTGTAATGTATTAACTTAATATTCCAATTTGGTGGTAGTTAAAGTGTATCTATATACACACATTGGGTTCAAGAATTTCAAAATCTGTCCATTTTTAAGAATCAATCAGAAAATGTTTTTAAAAAGCCAAGTCAAATGTTTCTGGGTGACCTTATTATCACCGCAACTGCTCCACATGTGTTTAGTTATTGTCATTCCAAAGGCCACCTGGAGTTAGTGAGCACTGGTAGAAATGGCCCACCTATTTATAAACTGGGTTTCCTAAATTACCTTTCTATGTCTGAGGGTCATTTTTATTGGTAAAAATGTCATGTTACTTGCCAAATATATTTCTGATCCCTTATAAATGACAATTATTATTGTTTTTACTTATGTCAGAAATAGTCTCTAAGGCTGGCCTCTCATAGAAATAATCAAATATTTTTGGAACTTCAGACACATCTTCATTTAATCATGTAGATATTGAATGCAATAATCTCCAAGGTCCCTTCGAGCTGTGAGATAAATTAGTTGTGAGGATCTGTTCATGGTGACTATAAGCCCTAACCAAAAAAAAGAAAAACAGCAACGACGAAATCCTATTACAGTGGTGCTCAAATTTTAGTGTACATAAGAATCACCTGGGGTCTTTATTAAAAGGCAGACTCCTGAGTCTCACATCAGATACCCTAACTGAAGAAGTCTAGGACCCCAAATTTTGCATTTAAAATGGTACCCCATGTAATTCTGACATATCTGGCCCATAAATCACACTTTGAGAAACACTGACTTACTACAACCAAATATGTAAGTGAGCTTGACAGTAGAATTAAATTTAAAAAATATATAACGAATTTACTTTTAGCCATGTACAGCAGTGGTTTAATACAGCTACTAATGGAAAAACAATGTAAATCATGGAATTCTACAGGCATGATATTCTGGATCACTTCTGTTCAGCATGAGAAATTATCACAGTGGAAAATGTGTATCAAAACCCCTCTTGAAGTCACATTTGTGGTCTGATGTCACTCAACACTCAAAAGTGTAGTTTTCACAAGGAGAGTCTGTTGAGTGGGTGGAGTGGACAAAGAAGTAGTTAGGTGAAAGCACCATCAGGCACTTGTTTCCCGTTCTTCATGAAGGACATCTTCAGTTAGGGTGTTTTTCCTTGGGTTGCATTGGTTGATGATACATGCCTATGTTAGTTACCTTTCCTTAGATGTGATTTGATTGTTGCAAGTTTCCATTGTCAGGTATCTTTTGCCTGAGGGAATATAGTCAGGTATCAGATCATCCTATGAATTTGAACAAGGAAAAAGACCATGACCATAGTCCCAATCTCTGACCAAGATCCAATTCTGTTCTATTGTGCTCCCTCCTTGCTTCTCCACAGGACAAAGCCAGCTCACTCCATGTAGCCCAGCTTAGACATGAGGACAATTTTATCTTTACCTTATTTCCTTCTTAGATCCACTCCAAGAAAATAGATTCCTATTAATATTGGCCTAGCAGCTTTTTAAATTGCGGCTGGGGGTGAGGAAGGGGTATGTTAGAGTTAGTTTATATCTTTTTATTCTTATATTTAACTTAGAAATTAAAGCTTTGTGATGACCATGTATTCCTGACTAATACAAAAGTATCTCATGGTATATATTCTAAATTAAAAGCACACTCAATATCTAAACCTAAAGATATACAATATACTTTTCTTTTTTTTCCCCTAAGGAGAATCATTATAAGCAATAATCAAGGGAAATTTTCTGTACACAGCTTGAACCTGCTGTGAAATACTCATCTTTCTTGTGGCAGTGGTCCCAAAGATAAATTTAGGAAACTTCTATTAATATTAATAGTACATATAAATTGTCTGGTTTAGTTAAGTTGGATGTTAAATAAGTAAGAAAATGATTCACAGTGGCCAAGATAGATTTTGCTGCCTAGCAACACGTACTTAGATTCTTAAGGAAAGATAGTATATAAGCCACAGTTTTAACCTAATTGCACTAGTGCATATTCTGGAATTTAAGCTATTAGGCCTATGATTTTCAATGACATTAAATTGTGCAAATCACAACTATCCCCTTTACTTTGCTGATATTTGTTTAAAAGTTACTAATTAAACTTTCAGAATATCTTTAAACTCATACATTTCCCAAGTGGTGAGGTGATGCAGTTAGACTAAAACATGATATAAATACTTTTAAGATGCAATTAAAATATTTTCTCATAATTTTAATAACAATATTGCTTTTGTAGTATAGCAAATTGCCATTAAAGATTTTTGTTTGTTTGTTTTTTGGGGCTTTTTGTTTGTTTGTTTGTTTTGGGGGCTTTTTGTTTGTGTTTGTTTTTTGTTTGTTTGTTTTTTGACAGAGTCTTGCTCTGTCGCCTAGGTTGGAGTGCAATGGTGCGATCTCAGGTCACTATAACCTCCACCTCCCAGGTTCAAGTGATTCTTGTGCTTCAACCTCCGGAGTAGCTGGGATTACAGGCTCACGCCACCACGCCCTGCTAATTTTTTTGTATTTTTTAGTAGAGACGGGGTTTCACTGTGTTAGCCAGGATGGTCTCTACCTCCTGACCTCATGATCCACCCGCCTCAGCCTCCCAAAGTGCTGGGATTACAGGCGTGAGTCACCGCACCAGGCCTAAAGAATGGTTTCCATCACTTCAATAAATCTTTAACTGATTTTAGATACCACTTAATGTTTCCAGTTGACATAAAAAAAGTGAACTATTTCAGATTTTATTGAAAGCTCTTTACTACATGTCAGCAGATTATTTTGGAACAGTTTCAAAAAGTGACAAATTGCAGTAAATCATCTCACAGCAGCTCAACACCACTATAGCCATTATGAGGTAGAATGCAGGGCCTTATAAATGTCTGATCACATATCAACTCAGGGTTTTGTCACACAGCAGAAATAGCAAATACAGATCTGTCAGGATGAGATGTTCCCTTTCCTAATACTTTATTTAACTTTTGTAAATGTTGACATACTATATGGATCTGTAATGAAAGAAGGGACTCCCTCCATTCGTTTATCAGACATGTGGCGGGGTTGCCAAGTTATCACTGTAATAATAAAAATTTTGATCTTAGAAGAAGTGTGCCTCCATACACAGAGCATCTGCTCCTAGAAGGGCGAAAAGTATCTAAACATCTCTGGATGAATGATCACATGAGAAAACCTCACAAAACATGTACTGAGATATTACATGTTAGAGAAAATCCTTTTTGCTTCATTGAGATCACTCGGCACAACTAGCCAAGTTAGTAGTTTTTATAATTGGTTATGTTACTGTCCAAACCATAATGATTTTCTACCCAAGAACTGGCAGTATCGAGTCTTCCTCTCTCTGAGGATGGATGAGTCAATTGTTCAGTCAAAACGTGTGACAAAATTATTAGGCCAATTATTTTTTCATAACATACAGTGTTTGTGAATGCCTGATGTACTAAACTCTTAATATTAAAGATATTTGAAGAGACCCATATTGTCATGATCTCCTGTGACTGTTAATTATGCCATTAGAAAACATTCGCTCTTTAAAAATTACTATGATTAACATCCACATTACCATAAATGATTTTCATCAATAATTTTAATTTAAAGGAGCTCCCTTTCAATGTGGGATCTTTACTTGGAAAAGATAATAGAAGGTGATAATGAGTCAAACATTTATTCAATATAATGTGGTTAACATGATTAAATAATTGTAGAAAATGGAGGCAGTGCTGGGGTGTGGAAGAAACATTGTAATAAGAGTCAAAATTGCTGAATTCTAACCACTGACTGACCAGCTGTGTGACGTTAAGCAAGTCATTTCTTTTTCTATGTATCAAATACTTCAATTACAAAATGGGACAAATATTTTATAGATTCAGCATAAACATCAAATGAGATGGTTGCTCTGTCAGGGGACTCAGAGGTGAACAAATAGCATGCTCCAATGAGGAATTTGGGAAGAATTTAATAAGCAGTCTATTTGCAAAGGGGAGAGGAGTAGAGAGACCAAGTGGTAGTGAAATGTTACCATTCATATGGGTGAAGAGAGAGAATGGGTACTGTAACACAGAGACAGAAAGCTTTGTGGAGAGAAAGGGTCATTTCCCAGGAGCTCTGGCCTTCCTCTGAGGGATACAGCTAGGGTCTTTAGCAAGCATTCCGTCTCTCTGCTCCTACAGTGTTCCCTAGGGGTTGAACTCAACAGGAAGCCAGAAGACCAGGAAGCCCAACAATATGGCCCTATAGATTAATCTTCCAGGACACAGAGCCAGATGAATGAAAATAATGAACTGAGAGGAGCAAATGGAAATATACAGGACAGATGGGGTATGTGAAAATACTTTAAAAATAAAAACCACCAGAAAAATAGAATTCAATTACAGGAGTCAGAAATTCTGAATTCTTTCCTGTCCTCTGCTACTGTATAACTTCAGATACATGTAGCAGTTCCTTTTTATATCAAGTGATGTACAGGAGTTACAAACATCTCTAATTAAGCTTAAACATGCAATGAACACTATTTGAAAATATTAAAATACAAAGGGCAATTTAAAGAATACCAGGTGCACATAAGTCCCTGCTAACTTTGGCAAAATTTCTAAGAACTGATTTCATCGCCAAAGGGGTAAATTAATTTTGAAGTTGCTGATGGCAACCACTTACCCATCACTGCATTGGTACTAAGTTCAAAGAGTGATGAAGAAAACATATTTGTAAGAATAAAACTCCCAATTTCATTCTAAAACCTCAGTTAGAGAGACTGTAACTCACTGCTCATTGACCAACCTCTCCTGTCCCTTATGCCAGTCATCCTGGTGGTCCTGTTACTGGGCCCCTCAGGAGGGAGGCCTCAGTGTTCTCTGGAGATGGTGCCAGCACACCTGCTTGCTGCTCTTCTAGGGCTTCTATGGGCTGTGCCTCTATGGAGCTTAAATGATAATGAGCTTGCATTCAAAGAGCACCTGTCCACAACCCACACTTGTTTTGCAGAACTGCAGATGGTCCCTACAAGCACAAGGAACAGACTGGCACATTGAATTACTCAGTTTTATCAGCACCCAGTTTTAATTTCCTAATGGAGCTCCACTAAGACAATCACTATAAGGATGAATGTGTCTATGTAGCAGTCAAACCACATGCTTTGCAGGCATTATTATTGCTCTCTGATGGAAAGGGACGTGAGAAAGCCCAAACTATTAATCTATTAATGATAAACTTCCATTATTCCCATGGCCCACCTTCATGCCCCAAGCATATATTCCAGAATAAATAGTTGCACTTTTCCAGAAACTTTGTTAATAACTATTATATAGAGATATATGATAATATATGAATATGTTTAAATTATTGTATGAGATATGAAAATTTGTTTACATTAGATATATACCAGGTAATATATTTATCCATAATATATAAATATATATTTATATCAGATTTTTTATGTGTGTTTGTGTGAAAGGGCTTCTTCATTCTTCATGATGTGCACTGTTCCCAGAGATTTGCTCTCAATTATGTAAAGAGGAAACGTGGGTGGCTAAGGAGAACAGTAAAATGTATTGAATTTATCCTTTTCTAGAACTACATTTTAATGTAGTGGAAAAATAATAAACTACTTTGTGCCTTATTATTTCCAGTGCTAGTAAGGTTATCTATAAAAAAGAAACTACCATTCTAAAGTAGTCAAGGTAGGATAACCACTATAACAAACTACCCCACAATTTCACTGGATTAAAACAACAAACCTTTCTTCATTACCTGTGTTATGGTCCAGTGCAGGTATCCAGGTGCTCTGTTTCATGAAATGACTCAGGAACCTAGGGTCTGCAATGCCTCAGGGGAATAATCTTCTCCTGAGGGGAGAGGAAGCAAAAGGAGAGGGAGGAGAGAGAAGGGGGAAGGGAGGGAAGCAAGCAGATGGAGAGACAGAGAGAGAGAGAGAGAGAGAGAAGGAGAGGGGAGGGAAGGGGAGGGGAAGGGAGAAGAGAGAGAGAAAAAAGAAGAAGAGGAGGAGGAGGAAGAAGAGGAGGAGGAGAGAGACAGAGACAGAGAAAAAAAATAGAAGTGGAATATTTACAGAATTTAAACACCAAGCATGAATTCCGTAAAATTTTGTTTATATGTCATTGGCACTCAATCATATGACGTAATCTAATTTCTAACCACAGGGGAAGTTGAAAAAAGTAGCCCAGCTACATTCCCTGGAAGAAAAAGAAATGGAGTTGTTAAAGTTGTAGTCCTGTTTCTGTCACAGTGGCTTTCCAATTCCCAGGGTCTTGAAAGAGTCCAGAGTCCCGGTTGTCATCTGAATGTTGTTATTGCTTGGATTGCTGAGGTTTTGAATCTAGGAGACCCTCAGATATTTTTCAAAGGTTATATCTGTCCTTCTTTAGTATTTCTCTCTATTTGATTTGGTGCTACACAAGAAGACAAGTACAAAAAAATAGTGGGGATTTAAATGTGTGGGTATGTACACATATACCAAGGGTTAGCCAATACAGGAGAAAATAAGGTGGGGTGTATATAATCTATCAAGATAAAACACTGCGTTTAGTCATGCTGGACAGCCAAACAGGCCTTTTTATTTATTTATTTATTTATTTATTTATTTATTTATTTATTTATTTATTTATTTTCCGTACATGGATTTACACAGTCACTCAACTCCTGTGAAGGGACTTTTTCTTTAGTTCCTAATAGTAACTTCATTCAGGAAATGTTAGACTCTTCTTCAGTCTTACAAACTGCTCATTGACTTTGGTTTCCTGACTATAAGAAATCTTTCTTTCAAACAAAATAATCCATTCTCTTCATTAAGAACAGCAGGAGGTATACATATAATTATACTAGATATTCCCACCATTTCCGTAATGAGTGAAAATCATGGACAACCAGGGTACTAGGACTCTTCAAATTTATCCTTTTCATGTTTTTACACTAATTAGTCTGAATTATCAAATATGCATCTCTCTAAGTGTAGAGTAGTTTAATCGCAACCTCATAGAAAGCCACTGTTGCCAGTACAGTGGTTCCCTCAGCCGTGGTTGCACTTTCTACAGTTTCAGTTACCTGTGGTCAACCATGGTCTGAAAATACTAAATGGAAAATTACAATAGAAATAGACAATGCATAAGTTTTAAATTGCACCATTCTGAGAAGCATGATGAAAATCCTGTACAGTCCCACTCCTTCTCACCCAGGACATGAATCCACCCTTTGTCCGGCCTATTTATACTTTCTAAGCTACGCATTCCTGAGTCACTTAGTAGCCACCCTCGACTGTCACGGTATCACAGAGCGTGTGTTCAAGTAACGCTTCTTTTACTTAATTGTTCTATTTTGTTATGCGTTATTGCTGTTAATCTCTTACTGTCCCTAACTTATAAATTAAACTCTATCATAGGGATGTAAGTACAGTTAAGTCTTCAGTTAATGTCATACATAATAGGTTATTGAAAACTGGGACTCTAACTGAAACAATTTATAAGAAAATCAATTTTTTCCCTCATCAACATTATAAAGAAACAATTTTCAACTAAACGATGTTATTTGAGGACCTGCTGTATGTTGTTTCACTTAAAGTCACATTTCCAAGGATCTATGGATGTCATTAAGTGAGGACTTACTATTACAGAAAAAAAACATAGTAAATACAGGGTTCAGAATGATCTGCATTTCCAGGTATTCACTAGGTGTCTCAGAATGTATCCTCCATGGATAAGGTGGGGACAGTGGGCAGGGGGGTGGGGGTTATGCATAGCTAGTAAGAATGGAAAATACCCAAATTTGAATTTGAGATTCTATCCTGGCTCTGCTATTTAGTGTCTATATGTTTTTAAGCACATAAATAAGTAAATATAATACCTTAATGAAGATTACTATAACTATTGTTGTTATTATGCTACTATTTAATGCCTAAGGTAGTTATAATAACCAAATATAATATTAATTGTATAAAAACTGTAATTTTAGCCTAGAATGGTAGCATTATATTAAACATAAAAGGGCCTAATTTGTTCATTTTTAAAATACATACTTATCAATGCTTATTAATGCCAAACATTATTCTAGATAAACAATTCTATGTTAAAATATAGAACTGTTTAATTTAGTTCTGTATTAAAATGTGTAGCATAAATTAAATTACTCCTCATAATATTCAATTTGTAAAATCAAGTTAAAGAATGTACCTTGAAACTATGGTTATTCCCTCCCCACACAAATACAGATATCATCTTTCCTTGGCACAATGAACACACTATAATTCCAAAAAGTTGAGGCATTTATTACAAGTAAAAGATATGGGTAAATGGTCACAAGTCACCTTTAAAATAATTACAAAGCATGTTTTGTGATACTTATGAATTTCCAGTAGAGCTATTCTAAAAGTAAGAACTTCCTCTGATTTAAGATATGTTGGACTTTTAGGTGCAAATAGTACTCAATAAAGATAATAAAAATTGTATGTAACAGTCATTGAGAACTTCTTTGTGTCAGGTACATAAGCTATTTCATGTTAGATAAATAATTATACTTAACTCTCACCATATCTCAATATTATATCTCCCATTTGGGAGATGATAAAGCTGATGCAGATACTGTGTAATATAATTGTTTTTGCTATTTCTTGTTATAGTCAGATAAAATAGTCACATTTTGGGAAGTTTTTAAGCACAGTGTTTCCAGAAGAAAAAGAAAAAGATTTCTTTGTCTTTGACTCAGCAGGTGTTATTCATCTGCTCTGGCCTATCATAGGAGAAACGTGTTGAGCTTTAGCATCAGACAGATCTATGTAGTATCTCAGCTCTATCCCTTACCATCTTTGTCATTTTCAACAAGTAACTAAATATCTCTGACCTGTTTTCTCAGTTACAAAATGAGGTAATAATACCTGATGCATGAATTCTTTTGGGGGAAGTCAAAACATTATATAATGAAAGCAATGCTTGGGAAATGGAAGATGATATTATTTAGACCTGCATTGGGGCTGGAAATAAAATAAATAAAGAACAACTTTATGCCCTGCTCTGTGTGGCTTGTGCAACCTCATGAGAAAAATGGATGCCCCAGGAATCCAGCTGTAATATGCAACTGTCAGAGAAACACTTTTAACCAAAGTACAATGTGCTGTGAGAGTGCAGAAGAGAAATGATTAATTCTGATTTGATTAACATTTTTGCTTCATACGTTTGTTATAGTAAATAAACTAATTTGTTTAGAAAACGACACCAGCCCTTGTTCAACACATTTCACAAAGAAATTCATCCATGGTTTTAATATGCACCCTTGGTTATTCTATGGAGAGTTAAATAATAATTTTATAACTTTGGAGCTATTAAGAGGGGTGTTATATATCCATTCAATATTAGTTTCCTATATATTCAGACAGAAAAACTGAGGACAAAGTAAAGCTTCTTGTAAGTTTGCCAAGCAAGTTATTGGTAAATTTACAACTTCTCAAACCCAGATTTGATAACATCTACTCAATTAAGGTTTTCAAGACAGACCAAGAGAATGATACGTTAAGGCAAAATTGTCACATCTGGTTTAAAACAACATAGCTCAAGGAAGGTTATGCAGAAAATTTAAGGCTTAAATACAAATTATTGTATTTATACAATATAAATTTTTATACAATATAAATATATTTTATACAATATAATATATTTTATATAATATATTTATATAATAATATAATATATTTTATACAATATAAATATATTTTATACAATATAAATATTATTTTATACAAAATAAATATATTATACAATATATACTCTTATATAAAAATAAGAGTTCATGTTTCAAAGCTGAAATGCAGCTATTGTAACAAGAGAATCAATAATTCCTCTTCAATAGCAATTTTCCTTGCTTGAATCTGCATCCCAGAAACAGTGAAAACATTTTTGTGTGATGCCATTAGCAATAAATTACATCTTGAGCAAGTGAAATCATGTAAAGTGGGGCTTTTGTGATCGTTGAAAAAGCTGATGCTTTATAGTTAAAGACCAAACAATAAACAAGAAGAAAACATCACCTTTCTCTCACTGCACTGCCAGTGGGGATCTAGTTTATCCGTGAGCAAGCCAGAGACAGAGTAGATCCCCTACCAAGTGGTAAACCTTAAACACAATCCCAAATGGGCATTTCACACGTTGAAAATATACAACTCCAACACTGATAATGTTTATTTTACTTCCAAAATTCTTCCATGGTTCCATTTTGTTTTTACATTTATGTTAAATTTGTCATACAGACAAACAACATAAGGATTGATGTTTTGATCCTTTTTCAAGAAATTCATCTGCAGGGGTAAATACATACAGGTAAACTGCTGCCCTCTTTGAAAATCTTTATTACATGGAAACACTGAAGTTGAAAATTGTTAACTGTTGGACTATTTATTTTACTAAAAGAGAATTAATTTTTGTAAAATAAATCACTCTTCATTTCACATATTATCATTTGACTTGCTAGTCTTTCCCTTTTTAACCCTTTTTTCTAGAATATAAGTAGTGATTATATTTGAGGTGTTCCATAAATTGAGTTTTTTTACCACCTTTATCTACATTTATGAAAATGAATTCAGATGATGATTTTAAAGTGTTTATATTTTGTTTAATGAGAACCTACAGCTTTTAAAAATTAACATGTATAAGTAAATAATGAAGAGAAAAATGTTTTATAGAATGCTACCAACTCCTTATAATTAAGCCATGTTAATCTAAAAACAACCATGACCAAAAGAAGATGTTACTTAGAGACTTAAAAATCAAGTTGGAATGAAAATACTTGAGCTTCTGGTGCTTGCCATTTGTTTCTCCTAAATGTGAACATAAACCCCTTACCACAGTGAATTACCCTGTATTCAACATTTGATGAAGTTGTAAAAGCTGAGAATTCACCTTTTTATACTTCGATGGTACGTTACAAGGTTGAGATGTTTCATTAGCAAAAGAAATATGTTGTTCTCTCAAATGACTATGTATGTGTGTGTGTATGTGTATGAACACGTGTGCATATACATAATAATCATTTATAAGATGATTTCAATGAAAAAAATACAATTTTATTATCATTAATATTTAAATGGTTGTCATAAGCTAACGAGCTTGTTCCAAAATGGTTACTTGACCTTTGAAGAACAAGAGGGATGACAGAAAACTGTGGGGTTTTTTTCAAGCTGAATATTTCTAGTTGTGACCAGGTGTAGCTGCTATTCTATCTTTAAACTATTAAAAAGCATGTAATAAAATAAATTCTTAAAATATAACATTAATAGCCAAAGTTGTAACATAGGATATATGTTCACAATATTTTGACCCAAATAATCCTGCATAAAGTGAGTTCAGTAGTGGATTAATGAATTAGTAAGCATTTCCTTAGTAATTAGCTTCAAATCCAATATTTTCCCTCTTTAGTGTCTTCTATCGCACTTAGCCACCTTCCGAGAATGTAACAGAAAGCAGTGAAAGCCATTTTCTTTCTCTCTAGCACTAACTCTTGCAATGAGAATTAGTCAACAGCAATGTGAGGAAGTCCTGGTGGCAGCCATCGCAGGGAAAATGATCTCATTATTGTCAATCCTTTAAACTCTGTGTATACACACATCGATTTGGGCTGTTTTATTCAAAAAATTCAGTCCAGAACTAGAGAAGTTAAATGTTTCTCTGAACCAAAAGATTACATAGGAAGCAATAAATCAAGAGATATTTAATGTATTTTTCTACTATATACAAAGTATTGTACTAGGTGCCAGAGGAATTGTTTGAAGTCTAAAATCTTCTGAGTCGAAAGCATAAAATCAGAGTGGAAAGACATGAGTCCTCTCTCAGTTCTGCAAATTGAGGCAAAATATGATACCTCTTTAAACTTAGTTGAGTTATAGTTCCAAACACAATTACTATCCTTAACCTCAAGGAATTTATGATCTCATTAACATAGACATGTGATCTCAAATTAATGTAATTCAAGGTAAAGCATAATAAAGCCCATATGAGTACATCACAGTGTCATTGCACAGAAAGGGCCTATAATCACTGATTAGATGGTGGAAATGTTCCTTACCTCTATCCGCTAAGATTACATCCTATGATATAACTACTGATTTTTATGTACCATTTCTAAAATTACTGAACACCTTCAATGTACCTGGCAGTGTTTTAAGGGCTGGGTATAAAAGGTGAAAATACACACACACACAAGCCTGCACCCCAAATACCAGATTTCAAGGAGCATACTGTTTCTTGGTAGGAATCGTGCAATAAAGAAATAAGAGAGTAAAACACACAGCAAGTCAGATGATGAAAAGTGCTATGAAGACAAAATAGCCAGAGGAAGCCATGGATGTCCTGGAGGAGAAAGAGAGAGTTTTCACTGGGCCTCATGGGCATTTCAAATACCTAAAATTTATTCTGGATAATTTGGAAAATAACTGAGTTTTGTGTGGAAAGAGATGTGGTATCAATTTAAAATCATCAATTTGGCTAGGTGAGAATCAGAGAGACCTGTTAGGAGGCTATTGCTGTATTTCAGTTTAGCAAGTAAGACCAAGTGGAGGTGTGAGAAGGTAAAGCCAACAGAATTGCTGATAGATTAACAGATGGGAATAGAGGAAAAGAGAGTTAAGAAGGATTCTATATGAACTATTAGAAACTGCAGGTGCCAAAGACTGCAGGAGCAGGTTTGGGGATAGAGATAAGGTATGGAAGTTCACAAATGGTAAGTCTGAGAGATCTATTAGAGTATAGAAGTCTTCTTGCTCAAGCTGTATAGAGTCTTATCCAGTTCCCTTTCAACACTGTTGTGTTCTGGGTAAATTGGGACTGTGTTGACACCCTTATGAGGAAATGGGAGCCTTTCTCATTCTACATGTGCACAGGCAGCTCATCCCCTGTTCCCTAAAGCCCTGTACTGTTTCTACTGATAAAAAACAATTGAAAACTCTGTGTGCAGCATCCTTACAGACTCAGTGGCCATACATGACTGTGATTGTTCAGTAACTGAACAATGGTTATTTCATATTCCAGTGTGATCCAATAGTGATTCTGACATAGTACTCACATCTCAAATCCCTACGTATCCATGTCTTCAAAAGTGAGTTTTCTTATAACAACTCATTTAAAAAGTTTCCCCTGCCATGCACACATTACTTTGTTTATGAAATATTTCTAGAAATTCCCTTTTGCTTTCTTTCAGTGTATACACTCTAATTCTTAATTTCTTAAAATGAATTGACCATCCTATATTAAATGGATACTGAATCCATATTATTCATTTGAAGATAATGTTGATTAATATTTAGAGAGCTCCAAGTTATGCAAAATAAATGTCCCCGGGGAGCAGGTTTTTAAAATGAATTTTAGGAAACTTGCCAAGCCCGGAACATCATATGAATAACCTAGGAAGGAGTCTTTAAATATTCAGACAACATCACCATCTATCTGCCAACCAACACCTGTCCTACCTCTGTGTAATTCTCTTTCAGTGGTTTTAGGATAGGCCCCAGAATCTGTATTTAACATGCATTCATTTGTTCTGATTAGCCAAATATAGAAACTACTAGAAAAAGAATTCCTTTATGTCTGTAAAAATAACCTTGATTGCATGATATGAAATAGATCAGAAATAATAATATTAAAATATCATCTATTGAAATCAATACTCTTAGAGTAACTTAAAAAATGAAAAAAGAAAAATTAATGTGTTTTGTTTCCTGTATTGGACTTTATCAGATATACAAATGAATATAACTTAAGATTATATATGCCATCACTATTCTCAGCATCAATACATTCTCCTTCTTTTATATAGCATTTAATCATATATCACTCTTTGGTTAAAAAAAAAGTGAGTATTTAGCCCTATGTATTTTGCACGCAAGTATTAGTGTTATGTAGTGCATTCATTCCCTACAGCATGGCAAGAAGATTTGGAATCTGCAACATTGCCTACAGTTCATTTAATTATGATTGCATATTTGGTTAGGGACAAAGTAAATTGAATGAAGCATTAAAATCAAACATCCTTTTAATTAAATTAGAAAGAGACTGACTTCGTCTTAGATATTGTTTGTTTTTATTAATAGAATGAGAATACTATGTCTCCAAAGAAGGTGTCATAATTTCTTTGAAATAAAGATACTTTTTTCCAACTCCGTTGTCTAAAAGCTTGAATTTGACCCATGTTTCATCTAGTTTAATATTTAATAATTTCTTCTGCAAGAACACTTTCAATGCATAAAATGTTATATAAATTATTATTATTACTGATGTACTTTATGTAGTAATTTGCACATTTGCAGATTAGTTACAGATGGACTACGCAAATCATGCAGGATTTACAACCTTCAAAACTAGTGGCCAGGCCGGGCACGGTGGCTCACGCCTGTAATCCCAGCACTTTGGGAGGCCGAGGCAGGCGGATCACGATGTCAGGAGATCGAGACCATCCTGGCTAACATGGTGAAACCCCGTCTCTACCAAAAAAATACCAAAAATTAGCTGGGCATGGTGGAGAGCACCTGTAGCCCCAGCTACTGGGAGGCTGAAGCAGGAGAATGGTTTGAACCCGGGAGGCAGAGCTTGTGGTAAGCAGAGATGCGCCACTGCACTCCAGCCTGGGTGACAGAGCAGAGCGAGACTCCGTCTCAAAAAAAAAAAAAAAAAAAAAAAAAAAAAAGAGAAAAAACTAGTGGCTCTTACTTAGGCTCAGTAGACTAAACGAGTACCCCTCAAACAAGAGAAATAGTACAGCTGTCTTTCAAATTCATTACAATAAAGCATGAAAAGCCTTATCTCACTGATACCTTTAAAAAATTTTAATGTCATATTAAGAAACATATTTTACTACATGAACCCCTGTGTACATTCATCTCCATCCTATCAAACTCTCATAATTAAATCAACAATCCGTTATGGTAAATATTTGAATTGGCTATTAATATATGATATTTACAATAGAGATAATTTTTTTTACAAAGAAACTCTTTGGGCATATACTGATATTTCAATTAATTTTGAATAGCATTACATGCTTTTCCATACTTAAGCAAAGTCCAAGTAACCATTACTAAGTGTAATTCTCTGTAAAATGGCAATTTTACTCATGGAGGGAAATTCTTTAACAAATAGAATATGTTATGTATATAGCATGGTGTGGAGTTTTTACAATGTTAATAGCGAGCTACTACAATCTGTTCCACGGGATATTATTGTTTGAACTCCACTATTTATAAAAAATATTTCTGACATATCTGTTTGCTGATTTATTCATACAAATTTGTATAGGCCATGAAAAGTCCATTGTTTCTAGTCATAGGTTTCTTATTGCTACTGGACATGCATTCTTCAAAATGATATTTTTGTTCCTCCACAAATACTAAAAGTTTTCAGACTGAAATCTGAAAGAAAACAGTCAAATTGAAATAAGATTTAATTTGCATCAAAGTGTAAGTAGAGCAGAGACAAATGCAAAGGAAAGGAAGGCATCTAAAGCACCAGGATTTTTGGAGTTTGCCCTAAGTATCACTTTTAATTCTCTCAAATTTTTTTGTTCCTAACCTCAACCTTTCTATTTCCCTTTTCCTTCCTGACTATTTTTCAGACTTTTCCATCCTAGAAAAGCACTGGATTTGTTGTTGTTGTTTTTTTTAATCTTGTATTAGAAAAGAAAAATGACAAAATTAAGATTTGTACCAGGAAATGAAGATAGAATTAGTTATTTTACTAAAGGGTTTGTCATAGGATCCATTAAAAACAAACTGCTTTTCAATGGATATTTGATGTGTAAGTAATTAGGGAACCTATTCCTGATATACAATGCTAATCATCATAAAAAACTGGTACCCCTGAGGCCAGGTAGGTAAAATGACTACCCCAAAATAGCTCAGCAACCTAATAAACACACTCAATCAAAGATTTCCATTCAATTGTTATCCATACGCAACAACATCCAGGTAATCACAATTCAGGAAGGTCAGTAGGAACCAAATAATACGACATATATATGTAGAGATTCAGTCTTTAAAACAATTCCCCTCACTTTGAGGTAAGTGTCAAGAAGAGAATAATAAATTGATGAAAGAGAATATATAAACACTTTTTATACAGGATTCCTACTTTCGTTCCTAGATATTGATTTTTTTCCAGAATTTACCGTAATACTTTGTCCCCACAAAAAATGCATGACCTCCTTTTTATACAAGTTGTAGACTATTAAATTAGTAACACGCTGAAACGGAAGGATGGGTCTCTAAAAGTGTAAAAAATGATTATGTTTACATGACTTGGAATTCCAACGAAATTTAACTGGAGAAACTCTTTAATTTTACTTACAATTTTGATGTTTTATTATAAATAGATGAAAAGTAAATGCCCAAATTTTAATAGTAATCATTTATTTTCATCATCCATCATTAAATTAGCTTCCCTATATTCTGGGTAAATATTTCAAGATCTGGACTTACTCCTGTCAAAGTACTCGTTATTCTGAAATTACCTGTCTTGTTTGTACATTGTCCAAGGAGCCTGAAAATATCTTCAGTGCAGGAAAGCTTTTTCAGCAATCTATCCCTAGTACTTAATATAAGATAGACAAGCACATCTTAATAATTAAAATGATAGCAATATATAACATTAAGAGCCTAGTGTATGTCAGGCACTCTTAAGTGCTTAATATGTCTTAATTCATACCTTCAGATGTTGTTGTCATACCCATTTTCCAAATAAACTCAACAGAGAGAAATGATGTAACTTGCCCAGAATAAAAAAACTGGTTAGTGGAAAAACTGAAGTACTGGGGAGTCTGTACTCCTAAAGACTATGCTGCCATGACTTGAGTATAAATAAATCCATGGTAAATATTTTCTGGTTGGACAAATAACTACAATGTCAATATGTATGTGGGATATAGTCAAACAGTAGACCCCAGTTAAATAATAGAAGGGAAAAAATCTGTCTAATAACTAACTCAAACAACTGATTCTGAGACAAGGTATTTGTTAGTTGTAAGGTATCTTATAGTTTTGTTGGGGTGGCACAGCTACCGCTTGAGGGGTAGAATATTACCTATAGTGATATATAAAATTTGTGAATCTGGTCATCGATTGAATGATGTATCAGCTCTCAGAAGCTAGCAGGGACAAGACTTCCTATGGTTCTATTAGAAAAGTAAGGGTGGACGATAATAACTAAATAAATATATAAATAAGAAAGGAGGAAGGGAAATCAGTTGAGTTACAAGAATCGAATGTTTCATTATTTTACTTATTTATTTATTTATTTATTTATTTATTTATTTATTTATTTATTTTTCAGATGGAGTCTCACTCTGTCGCCCAGGCTGGAGTGCAGTGGCACAATCTTGGCTCACCACAACCTCCGCCTCCTGGGTTCAAGTGATTCTCATGCCTCAGCCTCCCAAGTGGCTGGGATTACAGGCATGTGCCACCACGCCTGGCTAATTTTTGTATTTTTAGTAGAGATGGGTTTTCACCCTGTTGGCCAGGCTGGTCTCAAACTCCTGACCTCAGGTGATCCACCCGCCTCGGCGTCCCAAAGTGCTAGGATGACAGGCATGAGCCACCACGCCCGGCCTAATTCATTATTAGATAAAGCCTTGTGTTAGGACTGCTTGTAAGAGCAATACCCTCACTAAATGTGGTTGACGTGGACGTCTGTGGAAGAATGAAATACAGCTTTATATTTCTCAAGTAGACTCTTCTGTAGTTTGCTTGCTAAATATTCATTTATTATGACTTTCATAAGTCCGTTTGGAATGAGAAAAGTGATGTTACATTTAACATTTATTTAAACTTAAGATTCATAATTTCAAAATTATGCTCAGACCACAGTGAGAAATACTGCTATTCTTTGTATATTATGCTGACTTCTCTGCTCTGCCGCGGGCAGTGTTACCCACAGGAACACAGCTGCAACTACAATTTATTCAGTCTTTTACACGAGGCCTAAACTCCACTTTTATCTAATCACACTGAGTTATTCAAAATATCTAATAGGCATGAATGTCATCGCAAGTATTATATACATGAGCACTCAAAAAGTCATATGATATTCAGAAAACTGATATATTTTTTAAAAGCAACTACATGTATAGACTATTATACTTACAGACCCCAAATCTGTTTGTGCTAGCTAAATTCCTGATCATGTTAGCCTTGTATCATTTAGCCACAAAATAAGTGAGATAATGGGTCATGATGCTATTGTGCATACATGTGTAATTGAATATATGGTGTACAGTATGCAATAGAATGTAGGTTTTGACATATACTTCTGAATCATCAGTCATCTGTTTACTAATACTTGGACAGTATGTGCATGTGTATGTGTTTGTATATGTGTGTTTATGCTTCTGTGCACAAATGTATGAGTTTGGAAGGTTAAATGAGAGCTAATGAGCTAAATATTTTGAAACATAGATATACATACCTCATATTTAGAAAGACCTATTAACAATGGTAAATATTATGAGTTTTATTTTTAAAATGAAATAACCAAAGCATCGTGGTCACATACACATGCTTTAAGCTGATGATCCAGCATCTATTTTGTTCATGTAGTAAAACCATCTGGCCTCAAATAAATGCATATAAAAATATTTGTCATGCCCACATCTTTTTTAAAAAAGTGATGTTGGTAAGTTTATGGATTTATTTTAGAGCCTAAATAAAATTCGCAGCCAATTTGGAAGGTATCAAGGTTAATAGAGACAAAAGAAGTAGGAGGACAGAGAACTTGGAGTACCTTGTAGGCCAGATATTCTAGTAGAGGCAAATTCTGGCAAAGTTAGAAGATATATGAAATTCAACCAGGGTGCTTCCTCTTGCTAAATTCTTGTCTCTAGCCATTGCCTCTTTTTGTCCTTCATATTTTATTTTTTCTGAGCTTATTTTCTTTACTATTTCTCGAGGTAATCTCTTCCACACATTTGACTAAAGATTGACACATATAAATTCACACCTCCCATCTTGACCACTACCTTTGGCTCAAATATGAAAGCTCAGTCCCTTATTTAGCATATATATCTGAAAGTCACAAAGACATCTAACTTTATCATGTTAAAAACAGAACTTTGGACTGGTCTTTACTAAAATGGAATAGACATCCATATCATTGATGGCTCAAGTCAAACATTTCAAGGGAGCATACAGGTGATACTAAAAGATGGATAAACAGGGGGTGAAGGGAGGGATGGCAGGAAGGCAGAAAAGGAAGGAAGGGAGAGGAACCAATTGCTCAATGTAGCAGTTTCTTGTTATAACGAGTTAACAAAATAGTGACTGGAATTTTCATTGTTTGGATTATTTTCTGCTATAAAGTATGTCCAGTGGTTGGCAACTTTTTCAACAGTTTTAAAATCTGTGTAACATAGGGAAAGTTGCCCAGATTTGTGACTTCTTTGTGGTTTTCCTCCTGTAACATTTTTGATACAAACATAAAGCCTTATAAACTGGCAAACAATGCAACAAGGCTGAATGGAGACTGGCTGACTTCAACTTTATTATTTGAGGTCAAAAAGAAATGAGGCTTGAAATAGCAGCCACCAGGTCTGAACTCACCAGGAATCAAATGAAGCAGATTTGGTATGAGCTGAACAGTTCAGTTTTGTTAGTTCTTTGTATTTTTTAAAGGCAATTTTAGAGCTGAGATTCTATAATTGCTTGTTTTTAGTCTTATAATTGTCTTGAAAGCAATTATGGCCATTTTGTCATTTCTTCTCTGGTCTAATTTCAGTCTGTCTTTGACCAACCATATTAGAAATGCATCAGTAAATATATTGATTATATGGTGATATTTTTGCATCTATTTTAAGATTGCTATTTAGAGAAATCTAGGAATTCTCATTTTGGCACAAGGAAATAATTAGATAGATAGTTAAAAAGAATCTTATTAATGTATATAAGTAACACTTAATGAGAATTATCTTAAAAGTCTACCTTTTTCCAGTATTTGTTACTATCTAATACCTCTCCCAGGAAAATGTCTGCTGTTGCATCAAAGGCATCTATGGCATAAAACTTTATACTCAAAGTAGATATGACTAATGTTCTTGTTTCCCTACAAAGATATGTAAATAAAAGATAATTATATCCGTGATTGCTTGATGACTTACTTACTAGTGGTATTAACTTCCTAGGCAGTTTACCAAAACTACTTAACCTCCCTCCCCTACCCCACCTTTTAGACAATATGCCTACACAAACCAATACCTACCCACTGGTCAATTTACTTTTTCTGAGGTGTGCTTTAGCTTAGATATTCTCTGTATCTTCTCTTCATCTGGTGTGACATCGTGATTCCCCACTCACACAATGTGGTTGACTGTGATTCATAGTGGCTATTCCTGTTGACCCCTCATCAAAATGACTTCTGATATTCTAAATTTGTATGTGATGACTTTGGAATCTGCCTTTCAACAAATGTTATCTTCCTTTCATTCTGGAAATATTTTCTCATATAATTTGATGTAAAATAAAGCAAGCTACCCCCTTTTGTTCTGAAATACCCCAGGTTTCACTTGAGAAAGTATAATTGCTTTTTAACCTCTAATTTGGTAAGATATTGTATGTTCAGTTTTTATCAGTCTATGGGCTGGTTACTTTGCTAACAACATGTGGCTTTCGTGATGCCATTGGAAAAAAAATTGTTTCTCAGTACATATCTGATTGTATGTAGCTGAGGCAGCAGAGTTCTGTCATCTCTTTCTAATCTGGACTACAGTAAGCCTGGTGATTTTCCATAGCATGTAGCTGTCAGTCTCCTTCAAGTTGATAGTTAATATGTGACTTATTGTACTGAGGAGTTAAATTTAAAATACTCTTTTAATGTCATGCCTAAGGAGAATTGGAAAGGACACACACAGCTCGCTGAAGGGGAAATGGTGCTAGCATTTCAGAGAAATGTCCTAGCACCAACACCTGGGTTTCTAATACCAGAATTGCATTTTTGTACCTGAGTTGGAGAGACACGGCACAGAGAGCATGAGGCCGTGACTATATGACTGACCCTAAATCTAACTGCAAATGAAAATATTAGTGTTTCAGTGTTCATCAAATGGCAGACACTTTTCCACCAAAAATGGAGGATTCTGCTGCACAAACAGAGCAGTCCTGCTTTGGTTCTCATTTCTTCATCTGTCCAGAGATATCAGGCTTGCTAAAACAAACAAACAACAACAAAAACAGTGAATTTAAGTGCCTTGTGGATATAGCAATGCCATTTTCCACATGTTGCAAACTCTATTTCTTTTTAAATAAATGGTGTAACTGTATTAATGGTGGTAGGTTCCCCTTTTTGTACAAAGATTATTTTTAATCATCACTGGGAATGGGGTTGGGTTTGTACTGTTTATCCCGGAGGGAGATGAGTTTTCCCGGAGTTGTTCATGCTCTTGCACATTACCCCATGGACTGGCATAAACATTAGATGAGAGAGGATGGGTATAGTCCATGTCTGCAAAAACAGAATGTAGCTAAATGAGAAACACAGGATTTCAATCCAAGGTTATCTGACTTCTGAGCCAAATCACCGTATGTTCATGTCATGTACTGAGGCAAGTGTCATAGCATTTCAAGATGGGAGGACACTTAGAAATTGTGAAGCTTAAAATCCTCTTAAACATTTAGCTAAAATTATGTTTGGAATGCAGAGGAGTCCAAAATAAAACCCAAGATGGAGATCTGACTAAAAAGGAAAAAAATAGAGCAATGCCTTCTGATGGTTTTCAGCGTTAGGCTAATTCTGCATTCATAAATTTAGGACATTTACTGACTCATCCATTTCTATCATACATTAAGATTCTTCTTTGAAATATTATATATCTTTGATTTTTTATAGTTATGTAGATAGAAGTAAAAAGTAAAATAAAATAGAAATTCTTGTTTTAGAAGGCAAAGGATCCTCCCATATAGGTATATCTCTCCATAGACAAGATCCTGAGTAAGTGTTGCTTCTCTTAATTAGCAAAGCTAGAAATAATATCTGATGAGTAACGATAACTCTTTTTTAACACATCATTTCATTATAAGGTCTCAGAAAACCAGATATCACTGAGGGACATATGAAGTCTGCTACTGTTAATCATGAATCACTTTTCAAGCATCTACTTTTTTTGTTTTCTATAATAAATGGCTAGTAACTTCTATGGGTGGAGTAGAAAGGGAGTCTCCCCTCATTTAACAAATTCTGGGAACATTAAATAAATAGTGATAGTAAATACCTTGATGTTAATTAAACTTTTCTTGGGCTTATAAAACTCTTTAGAGAGATTCCTACATTGAATAATATTGTTCAGAACATGAGCGAAAATATATCTGGTCAAGTTTTTTACAAGAAAGGAGATTTTCCTTTTTCATTTTATTTTTCCATAGGTTATTGGGATACAGGTGGTATTTGGTTACATGAATAAGTTCTTTAGTGGAGATTTGTGAAAACTTGATGCACCCATCACCTGAGCAGTATACACTGAACTGTATCTGTTGTCTTTTATCCCTCACCCCCCTCCCACCCTTCCCCTCAAGTCCCCAAAGTCCATTGTATCATTCTTAGGCCTTTGTGTCCTCATAGCTTAGCTCCCACATATCAGTGAGAACATACAGTGTTTGGTTTTCCATTCCTGAGTTACTTCACTTAGAATAATAGTCTCTAATCTCATCCAGGTCATTGCAAATGCTGTTAATTCTTTCCTTTGTATGACTGAATAGTATTCTATCATGTGTACATATACCAAAGTTTCTTTATCCACTTGCTGATTGATGGGCATTTGGATTGGTTCCACGATTCTCCTATTGTGACTTGTGCTGCTATAAACATGCATGTGCGAGTATCTTTTTCAAATAATGACTTATTTTCCTCTGGGTAGATACCCAGTAGTGAAATTGCTGAATCAATTGGTAGTTCTACTTTTAGTTCTTTAAGGAATCTCCACACTGTTTTCCACAGCAGCTGTACTAGTTTACATTACAAGAATGGAGTTTTTCAAATAAAAATACTTTTGTCACATTTTCATAAATAGTTGGTGACTATGACAGCATCTATGCCATGTTTCTTATGTTCTGTTTACAACAAGAGAAATTATCCTGACTTTCAATAAGTATTTGAACTGAAAATTGGACTCCTGGAGGTGTTATATAACCTCCGTAAGTTTTCTTTTCCTCATCACTAAAAGCAGATAATAGTAATATCTCCATCACAGCATTATTGTGACAATTAAACAAAATAATTCCTAAGGTGATTAGTGTATTGCTTAGCACTTAGTAAGCAATGAGAAAGTGATAGTTCTTAGTTGCATTTTAGATTCAAGCAAGGAAGAGTTTCTAACAATGATACCAACCCTTGGAAACATTTACACTTAGCCGTTACGATCTATGGAAATGTTGTAGACATGATCCTTGGACAATCTGGCCTAGACCATTAGTTCCCAAGTTTGGCTGCATAAAAGAATATCTGAAGGAAATTTAAAGCTACAAATACCCAGGTGCTACTTCAAATCGACTCAATCAGACTCACTGGGGCTGGGACCTGAAAGGATGAATTTTCACCCTCCTCTGGAGATGATCTGCTCCATGATTGAGAACCACTTATCTAGATAACTTATAGAATGCCATCTATCTTAGAAGCTCTGCAAATGTTTGTCTAAATCTAAAGAGGTAGCTTTTATATGCAGTGGAGGCATGCACAGCTTTCATATTTGACAGACTTTTCCATAGCTCCAAATGTCACGTATGTATACAGGAGTGAATGATAATTGATGGTAATGAGGCAGGTTGCCTGAGTGCTCCAGAGTTCCTTGGAGGTTCTTTTTAGAGGTTTCTAAAGCACTGCAAGTGCCCGATGGCATATATCATCACGGTCTCCATGTAATTACTGATTCAGCATTTCCCAAGCTGATGCTCCCCCATACACTGTTCTGCAAAATGTTATTAATAAGCACTTCAATGACATCTTTCTTCAAATAAATGTGGTGAACAGATTTCTTCAGTCTAGTACTTCTCTATGACTTCCAAAAGCCTTCAAGATGCCAATGTGCACTGTGAATTTCCAGGAGATGAAATATAATTGAGCACATCATTTGCTCTTTAGACCGTGGGCTCTTTGCTTGGTGTCTACCTACTGGCATCCTTCAAGGAAAAATGTTTCACAGAACACAGTTTAGAAAATGGTATGAATTCAAACATTATGTCCCAAACACAAATTTCTTTTGATTTGTGCAAATGTATGGAGTTTATGAGAATTTTTTTAATGTATATAATGCATAGTGATCTAGTCAGAGTAGTTAGGATACCCATCTTCCAAGTACAATACACTTTTGTGTATAGTCATCCTTCTCTGTGAGATTAAAAAAAATCACAGAATCTGGATGGGCGTGGTGGCTCACACCTGTAATGCCAACACTTTGGGAGGCTGAGGCCAGTGGATCGCCTGAGCTCAGGAGTTTGAGACTGCCCTGGGCAACATGGTGAAACCCCATCTCTACTAAAATACAAACAATCAGCCAGGTGTAGTGGCACGTGCCTGTAGTCCCAGCTACTCAGGAGGGTGAGGCAGGAGAATCGCTTGAACCTGGGAGGTTGTAGTGAGCCAAAACTGCACCACTGCACTCCAGCTTGGGCTACAGAGTGAGACTTCTTATTTAAAAAAAAAAAAAAAGTCACAGAATCTGAATTGGTAGTCATCTCATCTTGCAAAGTAAATATTTTTGCAGGAATGCTTCTGAGATTCTGATCCTGTGCCTGGATTTCAATATGAATCTCTTCAACTTTGTCCAGAAAGTAGAGTTTCATGTAAATATATCACAACCCAAAGAGTTATCTCCTCACCATTTTTACTAAATCAGATTTCTGAGACATTGCAGGGAAGGCTCATTTTTTTGTTATTGTTAAAAAGCAATAGATAAAAACTAGCTACAGATGTTACAGGCCAGCTGGTTTTAGGAAAACAACTAACCGATTTCTGCAATAACTTACACTGGTGACTAACATGCTAAACCTATAAAATGACAAGCAGTCATAATAAGATAAACTCAACAAGGTTAAACTAATTCACTTCACTTCTATAGAGAACCCAGAAGGACATACTAAAGAACATACGGGTTTGTTCGCATGTTTTTCATGTTGCTGAAGAAAAGATTCCATTTGTCCCCTTAATTTTGCTGTCTTGGTCTTTCCACATGACGTGGAAATATATTAACCTTAGTATATTTTTAGGTGAATAATGTCGATGTCCACTACCACAACTTTAGGCCCTCTAACTTCCCTTTGTAATTGTGGAGTAAAATATGGTGTGATTTCATGTGCATCACTTTTGTTAGAAGTAATGAGAGTGTTGGGTTTGTATTCTATTAAAAAATAAAATGCTCTTATAATTTACTTTAAGGTAGAATTAAATACTTCATCCTTCACTGATCATTTGGAATTGAAATTATAAAAATAAAAAGGTCAGGGTATATTGAACTAACTGCTTTTTAGTCACCTTATTTGTTCAATTATCAGCTGTCTATGCTTGCAAGTAATTTTCAGGCCACCAGCAAAACCCTGTCGTCTCAATAGAGGAAGCCTGCATCTTTATACATATAAGAACTTTATTTTCATTTTTCAAGGGAGGAGATGTGTGAGTAATGCTGGAAGGTTCCAGTCTGTTTCCATTATGCAGGCTACTGGAATAGTTATTTAGATTCTTGACATAGAGAATAAAAACAGACCTTCCTAAAAAGTAGATAGGAAGCCAGTGTGTGACTAAAAAGTTGCTAGGTACTAAATCACTGTGCATATAGTGTGAAATTGGGCAGGATTTTTCTATTCCCACTTTAACTTCTGCGGAAAATGGTCAGTTAAGTGGGGCTAAGTGGACTGCGTCTGTTCACTCCGCTTGTGAATCTATATAGGTTTGGGATCAAGCTTACCATGTATTCTCAGGTAGATCCTGCTAATAATTGAGACAGTATTTTTACTTACAGATTATTTTTATAGTTTGCTATACCTAAAAGCATATTTAAATAGTTTTATTGTGTTATGCATCTTTCAAATCCTGCAGAGCCACAGTCAAAGGTTGTAACAATTGTTGTTTAGGTAATGCAATGGTCGAAAACCCAAGTGTGGGTGTTTCTCTGTCCAACCTGCCAGAACCTGATTTGGCTTGAAGCCAGGGAGTTTATGCTTCTAGTGAGCTTCAGGTCCCTCACTTGCATGTCCCTATCTAAGAACGTGTAGTTAAATTTATAGTTGTAATTTTAAAATTTATTTTTCCAAAAAAACAGCATCGACATTGTATAAACTTCAGATACCGCAAAACCTGGATCCATCCCTTCATGTTTTTTTTATCTTTTCTTTGCCTCTACCATACATTCCAGGTAATGCATCAATTTAGTTTTTCAAGCAGTGGGACAAATGACAGATTCATTGTTTCCAAAAAGACCACCCATGATGTTACAGTTGGTTTTATCCTCTGAAAGATTTTTTTTCTTGGCATACTAACATTAAAATAAAGCTTCCTAAGTTCAGTTTATTCTAGGAAAGACTAGGGATCCATTCTTTCATTTATTCTTTCCTTTGTTTAGTAAACTTTTATTCAGTAATGATGTTGCTGCATGGCTCTTGGCATGTACAAAGATAAAGTGATAAAGAGAAAAATAAAAGATCTTGTTCCTCAGTTTGCCTACCAACTTTACATTTGGAGTGGGCAAAGTACTTAGTGAAATTCTCAATTATAAAATAATTTTAAAATAGCTGCATGTATAGTGTCTTGTGGGGTGTCACCATTTCATGTGCATTATCTCATTTGAATCCCTTTATTGTGCCGAAGTACAATAAGTGTTTTTAGTTATTAAAATAGTAAGTTAATAAGTAAAACAAGATGTTAATGGAAGTATTAAGGCACAATGGAGCTATGTTTCACAAACCTAACAGTGCTTCTGTACTCACGAATTAATTACTTGAGTATAAGTTAATCATACCCTGAAAGACACACACACAAAAAAAACCCTTAATTTCCTGAGCTCTCTGCTGGAAAAAGATACTAATTTTAGATCAGATTCCACTTACTTATAACATGCTAAAAATTCACCAAGCTCAAAAATTACTTCAGAGTTTCTATTCAGTGTCCGGATAGCATCCTTCTGCTTTCAGGAGTCACCTTCCTTTAATATATTTGGGGAGGAGAAAAGCCTGTATCTGTCCTGTTTCTCCCATCTCACGCTCTTCTCCCCAACTCTGACACACACATACCCTGAGTGTTTATCATTTATTTGACAAATATGTATCCCTACTATGGATCAGGCATTGTAACAAGCATTGGAAAGCCAATAGTGAGAAAACAATTCTCTGGATTAATAATTACATACATACATTTAATTACAAACTGTGGCAAACACTAGGAATGAAATGCACAAGGTATCTGGAGGAGATAATAATTGAAGAACTTGATCCTCTGCGTTTAAGGGAGCATTCTCTGTGCAAGGAAGATTTAAGGTAAGATCTGAAAGATGACTTGAAGATAACCATCTCTTTCCCTTCCCCTACCCCGAAAAACAATAAGTAAATAGAAGGTTTTTAGGTGCATGAGACTTTGCTAAAATGAATTTTTAAAAATTCTATATCTTTAGGGGTACAAATGGTTTGGGGTTACATGGATGAGTTGTATAGTGGTGAAGTCTGGGCTTTTAGTGTACCCATCACCCGAATAGTGTACATCATAATCAGTAAATAGCTTTTCGTCCCTCAGCCCCTCCTGCCCTCCCCTCTTCTGACTCTTTCATGTCCATTATACCACCCTATACGCATTTGCATACTCATAGCTTAGCTCTCACTTATACGTGAGAACATGTGGTATTTGGTTTTCCATTCTCGAATTACTTTGCTTAGGATAATGGCCTCCAGCGCCATCCAAGTTGCTGCAAAAGACATTATTTTGTCTGTATTTATGGCTAAATAGTATTCCATAGTAAGTATGTATTTATATATATACCACGTTTTCTTATTTTTTAAATAATTTCAATTTTATTTTAGATTTAGGGAGTACATGAGCAGTTTGTTACATGAGTATAATGTGTGATGCTGAGGTTTCAGATATGAATGATCCCGTTACCCAGGTAGTGAGCATAGTACCCAATAGGTCATTTCTCAACCCTTCCCCTCCTCCCACTCACCCTCTCAGTGTCTGTTATTCCCGTCTTCATGCCCACGTGTATCTAATGTTTAGCTCCCACTTGTAAGTGAGAACATGCAGTATTTGATTTTCTGTTCCTGTGCTAATTATCTTAGGATAAGGGCCTCCCGCTATACACATCTTGCTGCAAATGATATAATTTCATTCTTTTAATGGCTGTGTCGTATTCCATGATGGGTATATACATTTTCTTTATCAAATCCATTTTGATGGACACCTAAGTTGATTCCATGACTTTGCTCTTCTGAATAGTGCTTTGATGAACGTACACATGCAACCACATTTTCTTTATCCATTCATCAGTTGATGAACATTAGATTGGATTCTATATCTTTAAAACTGTGAATTGTGCTGTGATAAACATATGCATGCAGGTGTCTTTTTTATAAAAGGAATTATTTTCTTTTGGGCAGATACATACTAGTGAGATTGCTAGATTGAATGGTAGATCTTTCAGTTCTTTGAGAAATCTACATATTGTTTTCCGTAGAGGCTGTACTAATTTACATTCCTACCAACAATGTATAAGCATTGCCTTTTCACTGCATTCATGCCAACATCTATTGTTTTTTACTTTTTAGTAAAAGCCATTCTGGCTGGAGTAAAGGGGTATCTTATTGTGGTTTTAATTTGTATTTGCCTGATGATTACTGATGGTGAACATTTTTTCCTGTGTTTGTCGGCCATTTGTTTATCTTCTTTTGAGAAATGTCTGTTCATGTCATGGAAATAATTATCCTCTATATAAGATTATTTTCAAAATGTAAGTAAAAAGCATCCCAAATGAAACCCTCTACAATTAGGAGCATAGCCCAATCCCTAAACCTGCTTCCCTGCCCTGTAGGCTTCCTTCTTCAAACCTCACTACCAGCACACCTCTTCCCTTCAGAGAATCTGCAAAATAGAATAACCACCAGAAATACCTTTACCAAAGTCAAAAATTATTCTGCCTCCAACAACACCATAGATTAGAGTGTAAGTAAAGTGATCTTTCTACACTCCAGTTCAGGACAGCCACCCAAACTTTGTTTGGATACCTTATATACGGTTCTCTCTAAAATCTGCCCACAACCATGAAATGTAGATAACCATTTTATATGCAGAGTCTCCTAAGAACAACACTGATTCTTGAGCTCAGTACAGTTTAAATTCAAATTCAAGAGGACGTTTCCCTAAATGTCCTGTAATCTGCATGGGAGCTTCCACCCAGAATAGTTTATCTTCTAGATTATGCCCAAGGCCCATAGAAGCATAAGAACTGGGACCAGTTTCAAAGCCATCTCCCCCTAATGCCAGCTGTCAGGCCTCTGAGCCCGAGCCCAAGCCAAGCCATCGCATCCCCTGTAACTTGCACGTATACGCCCAGATGGCCTGAAGTAACTTAAGAATCACAAAAGAAGTGCAAATACCCTGCCTCACCTTAACTGATGACATTCCACCACAAAAGAAGTGAAAATGGCTGGTCCTTGCCTTAAGCGATGATACTGTCTTGTGAAATTCCTTTTCCTGGCTCATCCTGGCTCAGAAGGCACCCCCACTGAGCACCTTGTAACCCCCACTCCTGCCTGCCAGAGAACAACCCCCCTTTGACTGTAATTTTCCTTTACCTACCCAAATCCTATAAAATGGCCCCACCCTTATCTCCCTTCACTGACTCTCTTTTGGGACTCAGCCTGCCTGCACCCAGGTGATTAAAAAGCTTTATCACTCACACAAAGCCTGTTTGGTGGTCTCTTCACACGGACACGCATGACACCGGCCATCTGCTTAACTATAGAAAGAGGAGGCAAAAGGTTTACATTGTTTTTTTCCCTTTGTTTTTTGGAGCTTGTAGAATTTTTGTTCAGGGAGTATCTTGAAATCTTTGTTGGGGGAAGGGAGGCAGTCCAAGTGTCTTTTATCCTCATGACCATAAAGTCTCCAAGAATGAATAAGAGATTGCCCTGACATACGCTGGGTCTCAGGACCATGTCAATATTCATGCTGATGTGGTCAAAAAGTATTAGCCAAGATGAAATCAGCTTCCCTCCCTCCCTTATTCAGATACTTTCAGAGCATGCCCAGCTACAGGACCAAACGCTCCCACTGAGGTTTTACATGTTGAACAAGCCCTGAATAGGATTTTCCTAGTGTAAGGGGCCTTTCCCAGGCTAAGGCTTCTAAAAAAGATTCTTATCATTTTACAATTCAGCACATTCATTGTTTCATTATGGAGATAATAAATAATAGGACACACACACAGACACAAATGCCCTTGTTTCAACTGTTTGGCCATCAATACCCATCTCTGTTTGCACCTAAACTACCCTATAGAAACCTGAGTAATTGGAATCAGACCTTAAAGTCAACATGATTGGCCTGCAGTCTTCTTGTTTTGTTTGCATTGACTAAGCTTTAAATGATAGTTTTTCTGTTTGAAAATTTAGGTTAAAAGGACATGGTTTATAGCTCTTCTGTTTGTTCTCTTAGAGTGATTCTCACCATTTTATTCCACTTGCCAGAAACAGCCCACTTGTCAAATATAGAGTAAACCTGGAAAAGGAACCTGCTAGCTCCTTCCATCAACAGACCATTCTTCTCATATTCTTTTGCTCCAAATATCAGACCATTTTTTGGTGAACACTAAGCCAATTGATACCTAACTATAGCATATTGCTATCTATAAAGAGAACTGAGTCTTTATTTCCTTTCATTTTACTTTTTTGGCCAGAATTCTTCAAAATGTGAGAAAACAGCTACACTACTTTGTGAATATTCTTGGAAAATACTTTGATATGCCTTGCTGAGACCCTGGCAGCACTAGTAAGAATCTTGTAGCATCATCCTACATGTTACCCCTAACCCAGAGTATCAGATGCAGAGATACGATTGACACCACTTTTAGTTCACAGAAGCCTGTTTAGCTAACTACTAATTACACAAATCTGGGACTGGAGTTTTAGATGTCATCACTTCAAAACACATCCCTTTTCTCACCATGTTTTGTTTCTCTTCATGTCATAAAAGTGATTGAATCAGAGAAAAGACTGACTTGGATTATTTTAGTTCCCCCTAGTTTTCTGGCCTAACTCAGAATGACTCCATCAGTCTTTGCCATAATACTGGAAACTCCTTCAGGACAACACTCTCCCCCTTTATTTATTAGTAACTTGTGTGTGGTCACTGCACAGTAAATATGGAATACACTTAATATAAGCATCAGCTAGAGAGATGGATACAATAGACAATTTCATGTATAAAAAAGAAGTATGGCTGGGCATGGTGGTTCACACTTGTAATTGTAGCACTTTCGGGGGCTGAAGCAGGAGCATAACTTCAGCCCAGGATTTGAGACCAGTCTGGGCAACATAGTGAGACCCCATCTCTAAAAAAAATAATAATTTTTTGTAATTAGCTGGGCATGGTGGTACACATCCGTAGTTCTAGCCACTTGGGAGGCTGAGCCAGGAGGATCACTTGGATCCAGATGTTTGAGGCTGCAGTGAGTTATAATTGAGCCCCTGCACTGAAACCTAGGTGACAGAAAGAGACCCCATCTCTAAAAAAAAAAAAAAAAAAAAAAAAAAAGTAGGAACTCAGATTTTTAAAAATTTGTCCTGTTGTGATCTTATTAGAGAAAGAAAAACACATTTCCTTTTCCTCATCAAAAGTTTGTAATGGAAACACCTGCTAAAGTAATTCAAAAGATACGAAACATATTTGCTATGGTCCCATGAATTTTATCTGCTTTTATGTTATCTCATTGGAAATAGGATTCAGAACCCTGATTTCCCATAATTTCTTTCACAATTTTATTAAGAATAAATTCTGTGTGATTTTAAGCCTGCACATTTATTCTCTTTCTTAAAAGCTTTTCATTTTGCCATTTGATGAATATTGGAAGTGAGTGGATTATCTGGATAAAGAGAATTAGTCGAGGTTTGCATCAGTCAAGAGAATAAAGCCACCAGAGGCTTTCAGGGAGTGCCTTACAATATAAATAGTCCTAATCTCCTTCAAGCATTGACTTTCAAGAAAGAGAATTTTCTCAAGGCCAGTGTTTTTAATCAGCTAGATCTGCAACATGATTGAAAGTAATGCTGGTGATAACCGAAGCAGGCTGTGCAGGAGAAAAAGCAGCGAGCAGTCAATGATCTGATTCATGAAGAATGTTAGAGGCTGGAGAGGAGGGGAAAATTAAGAAGTGTCTCAGATCCCCTAACTACTTCTACCTCTAAAACAGTCATCCAGAGACATCCCTGCCTGAAGTGAAAATGCACCATTTGGATGGGAGCGAGTTATTAGCTAGAGGAGGGCACCCAGTGAGATGCTGGAAATGTAGACAGTGCTTTCACGGTCCCAGTGTTTCCATTTTTCATGCCAAAAAGGATCAGTGCCAGCTACAAAACAGGTGGAATTATTCTAGCATGGCTTTGTAGACAGGAAAGAGAATGAATATGTGTTTTACCTGAGATATTGGGGCAGCAGTAAAAGCAGAGGAGGTTACAGCAAAACGAGAAGAAAAATGACTCCAGCCACAAATTGTTGGAGCCTGGACTCCTCATGGCAATGGCATGGACCCCCATTTTTGCACCTTCTTTTCTCCTACAAGAAAGAAGGAAAGTGCCTCTGAAGTAGTCGCCCTTAATGAGCAGCGGAAAGGTTTTTTGTTTTGTTTGTATCATGCAGTGGAAGTAGGCAAAAAAGTAAAGGAAGTAAATTCTTCTATAATTATTTCAGATTTTTTTTTTAGTGTTTTTTAAAAATGTTTTCCTTAAGTGTCTCCACAAAAAGGAAAAGAATTTTCACTAGGAAAAAAAAGAAATATGTAGCCAAAATAATTTCAGATCTTGTGTGTAATTTGCCTTTAAAAACATTTGAGCAAAAGGCCACAGACCCTTGGGCAAAATTGTTACACCAATACTCTTCTATCCAGGTCACTGGTTACCAGATGTAAAATGCAATCTGATAGTTACTACTTTTGGCAATTCCCAAAGTGTGTGTTGGCCTTGCAGGAAGAAATTTGTTTAGAGTTTTAATGTGGGTTGTTTGGGGTGCTCGAAAGTGGCATTCCAGTGCTACCTGGATCACGACTGACCACTTCCAAAATGATGACTCACCCAGCATGCCCAGAGAAACCATCTAGAAAGGCGGTGATCAGAAGATTCCCGCTCTGAAGACAGACTCACTGGATTTTATGAGGTGATCATTGAACAGTCAGCTAGGTTAAAAAATCAGAATGTACTGAGGATTAGACCAAACACTGAGAGAAGCTACAAAAAAAAAAAAAAAAAAAAGTTATTTCCGCTGGTTTGAACACTTTTCTTCTTCTTCTTCTTTTTTTTCTTTATCTAATGAATTTCTATTTATCCTTTGAAACTCAGCTTCACTTCACTTTCCCTGGAAATCCTTTCTGGCTCCCCATAGTGTAGGTCAGATGTTCCTGACCTAGATAACTAGATAGCTCACTTTAACTTCTGATCTTCCCTGTTGGACTGTCAGTTCCATGAGGATGTAGATGGCATCTTTCTCTCCCGTACCCAGTGCCAATCACAGAGATCGGTAAAGGTTTTCTGTACAGGATCAGATAGTGAAGATTTATTTAGATATTGTGGGCCACACAGTCTCTGTCACAACTACTCTACTGTTGCAGTGAAGCAAACAAACACAAAAGCCACAGGTGATATGAAAATGAATGACTGTGGCTACATTCTAGTAAAATCTTATTTACAGAAACAGGCATGAGCTGGATTTGTCTTGCCATCTATAGTTGCTGACTCTGGCTTAACACAATGCTGGCACAAAATAGTCGTTCAGAGAAGACTTTGCAAAGTACAGGCTGAGTTGATGGTGGTGTGTGGGCAGGGAGATAAGAGGATATATTTGAGAACTATTTGGTGATTTGATAATTTGGTGATTTAATTTGATGGGTGGGTAAGAAGTAGAGTAGAAATTCAAGTTTCTGACTTGAACCTCTGGCCTTAAGGAGGAAATATTTTTGTAAAAACAGTGGGACTGGGTGTGGTTAGCAAGAGTGGAGAGGAAGAGGTGCGTCACATTTGGCGCATATTGAATATGAGAAATATGTGATGTACTCTATAACAATGGCTCTTAGACTTTGTGTGCAACAGAGTCACCAAGAGGGCTTGTGGAAAACACAGATTCCTGGGCCTCACACCCAAAGTTTCTGATCCTGAGGTTGGGCTCAAGAATTTGCATTTCTGTCGTGTTCCCAGATGATGTTGAAGTTGCTGGTCTGGGGACTATTCTTTGAGAAAAACTGACTTAAGACGTGTGCTAGGGTTTTTATTTGCGTATCACCAGTATTAAAAGTAAGTGGAATGGAGAGAGAACCAAGCAAACTTTTGAGAATGCCATAGTAGCAGTATACATACTACTATCCTTTACACAAATAATGAAGTCCTTTGAGACTACAGTACAATTCCTTTTCTTCTCCCCATGCCGTAACATTTTCTGTGAAAGGAGCCAAGAAGTCAGTCCTGTCCCCATCGAAGCCTTGACTTCTGTAGTGTCTCTTTGGATCTCCTGGTTTGGTGCCAAGCTCATTTGGTTGAGTCGCCCCAGATCTACCTCATATTGCTTTTCCTCTGTCCCTGTGACCCCTATACAAATGTCTCCCTCATCTTCAGCCTACATATAGATTTTCAAAATCTAAGCTTTCCTTATATTGGCCCAGTATTCCTGGCACATCCCCAGACTGTCCCACTCAGACCAGGAAGGCCACCATATCTAGGCAGAATCAAAAAGAAAATAGATGTTGATATTAAACAATTCTATTTCATTCGCAGAAAGATGGAAAAATATTGGAAAGGTATAATCCAAGAAGAATATAAGAAGAGGCCTCAAACCTGTTTGCAAATATTTCCACTACTAAAATCAGGGCCATCTCCCAGACCTCCACCCAGACTGCGCCCTTTGTGGCTCTCTTCTCCTACTCTCTGCATTATAACTATTATGATTATTAGTATTAACAATTATATTGATAGCCACTATTCATTGATGCTTGCCACTTCATGCTTTGGGTACATTTTCTTATTTCATCCTCACAACTACTGCTGAGGTAGGTCTTCATTTTAGAGCAATACAGAGTCTAATGAACTTATCCAAGATCAAATAGTTCATAGGCAACAGTGAGAGAATTTCATCTCAGAGCTTACTGACAATAGAGCCTCTCTTCATGATCATTCTTCAGCACCCCAGATTTCCTTTCTCCTTACTGTATTCCTCAAAGAAAAATGCACAGATGCTACATTTTTGAAGACTTTGCTGTTAATCTCTACTAGATATAGATAGAGTATAACAAGCTTAGCAAGGTTTAAAAGTTGAGAAACTATTTTAAAGCTCTCAAGATCCTAATCCATAGCAGGATACAATCTTATAAATATGGAGGTTCAGTTGGAATTCTTCCCTCAAGGTTTATTGCTAAGGAAGGAACTCATCAAAACTTCACCACCCCATCCCCACATAATTTTCTTTATTCTTGCCTACAGGAGAGGAACAGGCTGACTACTTTATAAAAGAAAAGCACTTTGAAAAGAGTAGGAGAGGGGGAAATTGGGTTCAGTTGGATGAGATGCCAGTCGTATCTCTAAGTGGAAATGCCAATTAATTAAAAGGATAACTCTGAATAACAGAGGCATGCTAATTGTAACTATTTAGTTGCATTCCATTGCTCCCCACCCCAGACTGAGTGGAGTTGGTGCCAGAGGGCCTCAGCAGTTACACAGTGCTTGCTCTAGGAAAGCACTAGGCAGAGATGATCACTGCTCACCTGGTATTTATAGTTCCCTTGCAGTTAGGTAGTCATTGGTGATTTGGTCTGGTCAATGTGCTGTAAAGAGAAGTAATTTGTATCACTCTTGGGTAAAGCATTTAAGATCTGGTAGATAACTTTCCAACTGTTTTTTCCCATTGCTTCGGTGACCATAAAAGCCAAGTGTTATAAGTGGCATAAGCCCAAGATAAAAGCAGCCTGGATCTGCGAGTCACTACATAGAGGAGAGCCGCCTGGAGAGTCCCTCAACCTTGGGTGGACTTTGTAAGAGTGAGAATTTATTGTATAAATTTGTTTAGTAAATTTGTTACCATGGATTTTTTGATTGCAGCATAGCACAGCCTACCTAAACTAATGCAACTGGTCTTATTAATACTAAATTTATTTACTCTGCTGGGTCAAATGAAGGTTTCTGTTGGTTCTACAATGTATCTTCACTCCTTGTTGAAAGAGATTATAGCTACATTTAAAGATGAAAATGAAAACAAAAGGTAGGGAGAAAAATTCAAGAAATGCCATTCTGGGGAGATAATATTTAATTCATATAGACAAATGTAAATAATATAAATTTTAAAGGAAAAACTGTAACTTAAGAAAACTATGATGCTGCAGGCTTGGAAATAGAATTCCATGATATGAGACATAAGGGTTTTAAGAAGTATTTATGACATTGTTTACTAAATGGTTTTCTGATTTCAAAGACATGAGGAAGAAGTATGACAACATTAGAAGAAAGGAAGAAAGCAATAATAATGAAAATTTTGAGGGAAAAAAGTGGCTTGAACATTTGTCATGCGTAGAAAGTAAAAGGAAGAACATTTAAACCAGATTTTTCCATGAAATATACACAGCACAGGCTTTCAAAGAACAAATAAAGGCATGTAAGTTGGCATGGTAGTCTGAAGGAGAGTGCTTTTGAGCCATCAATCCTGAAGGTGACAGGGATATGAACAACTGTAGTTAAGTGTATATCACAAAGAATGTGTTTCCATCTCTGTAGCAAAAGACAAATGGCCTAATCACTGTAAGAAATTCAGGAGAATTTGTGGGTGAAAAACTTTCCAACCAAAGGGGACAAGGACAACTAAGCCCATATATAAACAGTTGGCAGCCTGACTCTGTGGCCTACTTCATCCCTTTTATTTCACTATTCTCCTGTGTGTGTGTGTGTATGTGCATGTGTGTGCACACACACAGACTCCTGCTACAATCTGATCTAAGGCAATAGATCATTCACAACTAGTAGGTTCCATGTGGTCAATAAAAGTTTCAATAGTAGAGTCAGGTAGAGGTCATAAGTCTCTTCCTACAACCACATTATAGTAAAAACAAGGCTGGTAGATGAAATTTGGTCACACATACAAACCCTTATTGGAAATCAAGTGTGCAGCTTGTTCAGTACCTTCTTAGTGTTTTAACGCCAGCTGTGTGACAAATTTGCTTGAAGTAAACGCAACCAATATTCTAGCAGCAGGATTTAGTGTGGCAGCAAGTATCTTCAGAATCAATGGGTTTATACTAGATTATTTCAAAGTCTGGCTTTTGACTTCCTTCTAAAAGATACAGACTACATGGTCTCTAGATTCTTACACTCTATTCCTACAATAATTCCATTACTCATATCCTCACATGAGCAATAAAAAAAAATTTCTAATATATCTGTTATGCTAATCCACAAAACCTCTGACGTTAATCAGACACAAGAATCTTAAAGATAAAAATAGCTGAAGAGCATACTTTTAGAAAGTGGGCTTCAAAATAGAGGTTTTAAAATGCTAGCTGTCCTTGGAGACTGTTCTCCCAATTAGGCCAACTGATCCCCCATAGAAGTCAGATTAAGTTATCACAAATACATACAGACATTATATCACACCGTCTATGCTGAGGTATATTCAAGGATAATAAGAGATACAACAAAACAATTCCAATCCATGGAGGTGGATAAGGGATAGATTTCCTTTAAAAATACGTGGAAAAAGAACAACTATCATGCATTGAAATTTTTTTAATGAGCATTTAAACCACCAACTGCAGAGTTTGCTCAATATTTCTTAAATTCTATTGGCAAATTATGCCCCTATTAAAGTTAGGCAGGAGCCTGCAGATGAGACTTTTCTTTGCCTATGGAATATAGGTTAACAGCAAAGATAAAACACCCTCTGTTGGCTGCCTTTTGTGGGAGCTTCTCTGTAGTATAGTGGTATTTCTGTGTGACCTCCGGAGTCGGATCGCCTGGCTTCAAATTCTTGTTCTTTTACTTATTAGTAATAACTTTAGGCATATTTAACTATAGCTCGTAATTTTAAAGTGAGGATAATAACTCTTGTGGATGCTGGAAAGATTAAATAAATTAACATGTGGAGTACTAATATTTATAAGAATCCCTAAAACACAAATGGTATATGCCTATTATAATTATTGTATTGACATTATATTAATATTATTGATATTATTATTATAACCTTCATATCCAAATCCTGTGTACTTCCCTCCACTGCAGATGTGACTGAGATGCATGAGGAGAATAGGGGCTGTTTCATAGGATTCAGTATAGATTAAATGAAACTATGTACTTGAAGCCCTATAATACAGTGATCCACTAAGTGGATAACAAAAATGGTGAGTAAGATTTCCTACGAAACTCTTGCTATGTTGTAGTTGCCATGGTCAACCTTTGGAAATTCTTCCAGGTATCTTAAGTCATCGATCCCCTCTTTTCTAATTATGATGTCCTAGAGAAACGCACAATAACTCTAAGACCCTGCAGGTCTACGGAGATTCTGCCTTGGGAAGTTGAATGCTTCCCTCCACTCGCCGACCCTGAATGTACCAAAAAGAGCACTGGGTGGAGTCGTAGCTAAGTGAAGAGTGTGGATCCTTGTCTTTAACATTAACATAGCAGGAAGTCAGAAATATAAAAGTTCAAGCCCCAAAATGGTACTGACACTTAAGCAGAGCCACATCAATTTCGCTTTCATTGAATGGATTTGAAAAGCTAAACTGATAATCCCCTGAACATTTTCAGTGTGTAGCTCTCTCATTCAATATGTTTAATCCACTCTCCTAGATCATTATACAAGTGTTTTGTTTTGTGCCATGGGAAATTCTGATCTTAGCTGATGAAGTACTCAGTCACCTATAATCTTGTGAGAGCCACAAATGATGATAATTGCAATTTATGGAGTAACCTGGAATGAAGAAGACAATATACTGAGTCTGAGAGCTGAGGTAATTGTGTTTTTACTTCAGATCAGCAGAAAATTTTTTAAAGGGAACATCTTTTGTGCATTAGTTCCAACTGCATTTTCTCAATTTTTATCAACTATAGTCATTAAGGAATCACTGAAGAAAAGATAAGAGCTCTGAAAGTTGACTTAGAGAATCTGCATAGAAAAGAGAGAATCAACAATGCATAGTCAGTGAAAGGCTATGGAAGAGGCACGGAAGGCTTAGTGTAGTGAAAACAATGCTGAGTTGGCTCTGAAGAGCTTTGGAGTTGAATAAGGCCACCTCTCAAGAGGTGAATGACCTTGAACTTCTCACTTCTCTCAGGGCCACTTTTTCCTCATCAGTCAAAATTTGAGAATTCAAAGAAGTTATCATCAGGATGTCTTTCATTCCTAAAGTTCTGTCTGTAAAAGATGCAGAAAATTGCTACAATGTTGCATAAATAAATAGGATATGTATTATCTGAGGCTGATGTCAGTAAGAGTTCTCTTCTTTGAATGTCCTAAACGGATTTGTTTCTCTGAAGTCTTCATTGTACTTTCTGTGTTGTGCACAGCATCCGTTCTCTTCTGCGACAATTATCTTTTCCTATCTCACACTTATCATACTGGAATCCAGCCACCAGTTTGTTTGTCTCACTCGTGGCTATTATCAGTTCTTGCAGTTCAGGAATCACATCGAACTCCCCTGTTTCTCGAGTGCATAGGAAAGTGCTTAGCATTGAATGTGGAATAATAGAAGGAACAAAGAAATGACAAAATGAGTAGGTGAATTAATGCATGGCTTAATATCAGCGATGCAGGAAGTTAACAGACACTGAGCACCAAGTAATTCAATACAATTCAATGCAATTCACCATGAGAACTTATCTTTAAGCTCCCATTTCATGAGGTTAGATACTGTCCAACATGGTTCTTACAATGCTTGTTTTAGCTGACAGCACTGGCATTCAGCGAAAATTACAGTGGGCTTGAGTATCTTTAGAAATAACTGTTTTGCAAATTTGATTACCATTAAACAGCCTTTTCAAAACACCTACCTGAGTAGGAATGGAGTATATATGGTAGCCAAGACTTAATTATTCATCTCAGGAATTGGCACACTATCTCTTGGTTAAAACCATCTTCCTGTCTTACTTACCTTATTGTCTGTTTTTGTAGAGACCATGGTCTAAAATTGATTTTACATTTTTACGTTTGGGGAAAAAATTCAAAAGAATGATACATGAAAATTACAAGACTTTTGAATTTCAGTGCCCATCAGTGAAGTTTTATTGGAACACAGCCACACTCATTTGATTACTGTTGTCTGAATGCTTTGATGCCACAACAGCAGAGTTGAGTAGTCGCAAAAGACTGGATAGCCCACAAAGCCTACAATATCTACTATTTAGTCCTATACAGAAAAATTTGCCAAGCCAGGCTATATCTGATGGTCCTTTTTGATAGTGGTATTATCAAAATCAATTTATAAACAGAAATGACTGTGTGTTTAAAAGAACTGCTTCGTCTTTTTTATTTATTTATTAATTTTTTTGAGACAGGGTCTTGCTCTATAGCCCAGGCTGAGGTGCAGTGGCACCATCTTGGCTCGCTGCAACCTCTGCCTCTCAGGTTCCAGCGATCCTCCCACCTCAGCCTCCAGAATAGCTGGGACTACAGGTGCACACCACCACACCCAGCTAAATGTTTTGTTTTTTTTTGTAGGGACAGGGTTTTGTTATGTTTCCCAAACTGGTCTCAAACTCCTGGGCTTAAGCTATCTGCCCATCTTGGCCTCCGAAAGGGCTGGTATTACAGGCATGAGCCACCTTGCCCAGCCAAATTGCTTCACTTTTAATGGAAAGGTGAGATACTTGCAAAAATTGAAGAAGGTTCATTGTCACCTCTTCAATTGTTTTTTTTTTTCTTATGGAAGCAAAGGATATGCTAAAGAAGCAAAGGATATGCTAAATTTTTTTCTTTAGATTTTTACAACATTTAGACCAAGAACTATTGTGAGCAATTGCTTTCTTTAAAATAGTACATTCTCATTTAACATATATAAGTTCATCATATATTTGCTTGTTTATTCCAAATTTTCTTTTAATCCACAATTACTTACGAAATTTTTTTCATACTAACTCAAGCAGAGATCTGACCATTTTTTTAAAAAAGACATTTGGCTTAAGACAATTTATAAAATATCATTATGCTATCTGTAAAGTTGGTGCAATGGGGAAAAAAATAAAAACACTATTTCCTCATGATATTGGGTGACTAAAGGAGTTCCCTTAACCCCTTTTTCTCAAATTGTGTCTGGAAGTAAGACATTAGAAAATAATATTAATTAGACTTTTAAAAAATACGTTGGTTAACCCACCCAAATAAAGATTTATAACTTGGAATACCTGTCACTGGCAAGACAAGTACAAAAGAGCTAGGAAGTTCTAAATAGGAAAATCACCATTGAAAAATAAAATTTAATTTAGAACTGTTTGATTACTACACGCTTCCACAAATAAGAGCCAGGACAATGCAGTATCAAAGACACAGAGACCATAAAAACTGACCAAAGACACAAATAAATCAATACCTGCTTTAGTTTTCTATTTGCAAGAAAACAAAATCACTCTGCTCAAATTATAGCATTAATTCACTCCATTTGAAACTAACAATTCACAAATTTTGCTTTTGTTGTTACTTTGTTTTTGTCTTCTTATTTTTTCCCCAGAGTGTCATGTTTCAAAATTGAGAAAAAAATCTCTACCAATTCAACTGCCTGAAAATATTAATTTGTACAATGAAATCGGGGTCACTTATAACAAAACTTCCATGAATGATCACATCGTAAAATAATTGCAGTCTGTATATTTAAGAAAATGTTATCATTGGTAAATGTTTTTCTACATGAGCTAAATTATCTATGTAATGAGCAACCCTGGTGGGAAAGCGAATCTTTCAGCTCCAATTCAATGAGAGGGCGAGTTGTTATCTTTCTGATGGATGGTGATTAGGCTCTTGGAGCAAATCTGGCTTACATGCTTCTGAACGCCAAATGGCTGAAGGCCACCTCTCTCTACCCCCTTGGCTGGCAGTTATCTTTGAACGACTTGGAAGAAGCAACAGTTCCAGCAGCATGATTCTGGTTCAGTGGCTCAAATTGGCAATTTTCTTCTGTTTAGATCATCACCCCTACCCAGGCACTACCTGTTGGTGGCCATAGAATGGTAAATTCAAAAGAAAATAGACACATCATAATTGCCTCTTTCTTGCCCTCATATATGGATGACAGAAGATACTCTTACTGTAAGAGTATTCTTAAAAATAAAAAGCTATTAAAAATAATGTAGCAGCTACAACCTAGATATTTTTAAAACATATGAAATAAAAACTCTGACTGTTGGCTTCAATAATTACGTAAAAGAACAAGCAAATATTTAAATTTAAAAGAAGATTCTATATGCTTACCAATGAAGCACTGGTTATATTCTTATCTTGACAGATGGTCCATTTTTGATCATTTATGTTAAACACTAAGTCAAATTAACCCCCCAAAAGTTGTGTGTGTGTTTTAAATTCCGTGCAAATATAGCCAAGAGGTGTCATTATTTACCTCACATCAATAACTCAGGATAGTCAATTTTTTCAAAACATGGATTAAAATTTTAAGTAATCCTAGAATTCTGGAATAATTGAAATAAGATTTTCTATATATATGATTAAGGAATAATTTTCTCCCACGTCTTCTTTTAAAGTAAAAATATTCTCATTTACTATACATGTGGATTAATCATATGGGTATTTGGGAATAACTCAGTGGCGTGACATGCATAAGTGACAGGCACACATCATGTCTCAAGTCTTTAGCTCCTCAAGTTGTTTGTGCATAATGACATGGTTTTTAATGCTTGAGAATTCTTTTTTTAATCAGGTGCTACAAAAGATAATAATTCTCTTATTAGTTTTCCTATTTTGTAAATGTCAATCATGACAATCTTGAGCAAGCACTTTGGTTTTATCATCACATCCTGCTCTGCTACCTCATTAATGCATCAAGAATATCTTCAGAATCACTTTCCTTCCCCATTCTTGATTTCATGGGAGGAGAGGATGCTAATCATATCTGTGCAGGTGTATTTTTATAGAGCTGCCAGAAAAATCCTTCTGTTCATTCAAGAACATCATCTGTCTATAATTAATGTTCTATTTGTCTTCTTAAAAATAAGAAACTACTACCTACCTAATATCCCAAATTTCTTCCAGCAATGAATCCCTAAGCATCCATTTAAGCTCAGGTCTTTCTGAAAGATCTTTTTTTATATCTATAATGAGAATTGTTTTTTTGTTGCGGGTTTGTTTTGTTTTGTTTTGCTGATCATTATTGTTCATTTGTTAAAGCTTCTGGTCTCTTGCTCTCTACTCTCTCTCTCTTGTTTTATATTGGCCAATTGGTTCAGATTTCCTATTTACATCTTGTACGTGCTAATTTTTAAACATTTTTATCCTCTTTATTCTTTCCAAATAAGCAGGTATAATAAAAATTAACAAAATAAATCTGCTTTCACTTCAAAGTATCTGTAGTTATATGAAATCCAATTTACGCATTGTAAATTCTTAAGCAATCAAATTTCTGTATATGATTATACACACAGTACAAATGAGAATTTGGAAATCAATGTTAATAATATAATATGAGATCAGGAACTCCTTAAAATTAGGAACTATATATTACATCACTGTGAGATTTTTATATCTAGATTCTAATATTAAGATGTTCAATACATAATTTTGAAGGTGGAAATGGACCTGCCTAGAAATGTTCCTCAGAATGTGGCTACTGTTTTCTCAGGACTTTCACCTATAAAAATGCTTACATTTGTTTGTCATTAAATTTTTGTTTTGTTTTGTTTCATTTTCTGGTATAAACAAATAAATGATAAATGTGGCTATCATCTTCTTGAACAATGTTTGGTCTACCTGATCATACCAACAGAATTGTCTTCTGGGTCATGTCATCCTGTCCCATCATAGAAGAAGAAATGTGGGGGTGGTGTTCCCCAAAAGAAACAGTAGCATTTGAATCAAACCCAGCTATTTACCCTACTCTGTGTCACTACAGATACATTTTCAAAGCACTTCTCAGAAATTACTATATCTTAGGACATCATGCTCTTCTCTATAAATTCTGATGCCAAAATGGAAGAGCTACAGGGTTGCAGGCATATTTGGGAGCAGATGGTAATACCTACTGCTGTGTCCAAATAGGCTGGTAGGCATATTTATCTGATATGTTTTTGAATTATGGTAAGAAGCCAACCATCTCTCTTTATTCACTACCCAGGAACACATGCTTTCAAGCAAAGATACCCCATTCTGTAGAGCCTGCTTGCCAGTTAAAAATAAATAAATTAATCATCTACTTTCTGAATTTTTATATTCTTTTAATTATAATCATCACAAAAAGAGGATACTTTGTATGACTCTTTTAATGTTTTCTTTTAGAAGTATTTCTTTAAAGCACTTGTATATAAATAAGACCATTGCATATTAACATCACACACTAATTGGAACAGATTTTCCCCTGAGTTGCTTAAAATATAGACTTTTCAAATCTGCAGTGTTTCCTAACCCTTCAGTATAGCTCTCCCCAACTCTAATTAATTCACATTGCAAAAGCAATGAGTTTGATCTCAGCTGTAGATGTCACAGTGACTTATCCTTTCAATGAGGTGATAATTGGTGTCTGGTTAATTCTATTCATAGAAACCATGGGCCATAAAAAAGTAATCCTCACTTTCATTACACAGCATGAAGCTTTCAGTAACACCTATGTTGTTTCCTACTATGGAATATTTTTATTCTTAAAAACATAATTACAATTGTAGAAATGCATCCCATAAGCAAATATCTGCTACCTGCCCAATAGTAACTCAAGTAGATATTGTCCTCCTACTTTGCACATAGTTAGATGGGCTTTGACACTGAAGAAGATGATATGACTTACCTCCAAAACTTGCAATACACCCAGGCAGGCATAAGTTAAAGTATCGCCTTGCAAAATAATCTCTAAAGACTAAGACTGATACAGTGCGTAGACATTTATTCAAGACAAAGATGATTAGCAATACACAAGGCAGTTTCATATATTCCATTTTTAGTGTGTAATATTTTGACACGTGAGAGACACATCCTCTCTGTATATATTTATAGATAATGAGACAAATAAGAAAATGAATAATCATGAACCAGCACCCAACTGAAGAACTAGAATATCACCAGCATAGTTTTAATCTACATGGATTGCTTTTTACCTCTCCCATCACCTGTTCCTAATAAATGTGTACATGGCCTGCTGTGTTTATCACTATATTGTCTTTTTAAAGGTTTTATCACATTTGTAAACACATGCACAATTTTATTTTTATTTTTATAAAATTTTTATCAAAGTGTCATTGTACTCACTTGCTTTTTCCAATCAATATCGTGTTTCTGAGAATTACCCATTCAATTTTATCAGACCACAGTTTTTCTTTTTTACTGTCACATAAATACCAGTAATGTGACTATACCACAATGTATTCATTTCTTTATATAGAGATATCACAGTTGTTTCCAGAATTTTACTAACATAGACAATACCACTGTGAATATGTTCGTGTAATTCTCCTGGTGTAAGAGTCTCTCTAGGAATAGAATTTCTGCCTTGTAATACATACAAATGATGAATTTTACAAAATATACCTAATTTTTCCCTAAAATGTTGTATCCATTTGTATTTTTTCCATTAGCATGTAAGATCCACATAGTTGCCAAGAGTTAATATAAGTCAATGGGTACATGAAAAACGTAATTGTAATGATTACTCTTTTCATCATTAGTAACTTCGCTGATTACATTACAGACACTCAAATTCTAATAATAATAAATATAAATAATAACTAAAAAGAAATAACAGCCCAGGCATGATGACTCATGCCTGTAATCCCAGCACTTTGGGAGGCTGAGGCTGGTGGATCATTTGAGGTCAGGAGTTCGAGACCAGACTGGCCAACATGGTGAAACCCCGTCTCTACTAAAAATACAAAAATTAGCCGGGTGTGGTGGTGCGTGCCTGTAGTCCCAGCTACTCGGAAGGCTGAGGCAGGAGAATCACTTGAACCCAGGAGACAGAGGCTGCAGTGAGCTGACATCACACCACTGCACTGCAGCCCAGGAAACAACAAAAATGATACTGAAAATAATAAATCTATGGACAAAAGAATAAGAGTCAAAAATAGGAGGCAAGAGAGCACACTGGAATTTGAGGGAAAAGACAGAAATGCAATTTTTGGAGCAAGAATCATCATTAATGTGTGTGATTTGAGGGGATACATGGTTTATGAACATTTGCTAATTTTTTATAATTACACAAAATCCATATAAATAGATTCACTCTGATTATATATAAATATATTAACACTGTTAAAAAATTAATCCACTTCTAATAAACAAAATCCCTTGACCGCTAAGTTATCACATCCTAATTCCAGGTCCCTCCCTGGATCTTTTATGATGGTCAGCAAGCATGCCTGCCAGACGAGACAAAGATAAACATCTTTATTGCATTGGATGGTACACAAACCCAATGTTTACTCCTTAGGAAAACATCATCTCTATCTTTCAAGGCTCTTCACTATACAAGCATCCTTGAAAAACAGTTCATAGCAAAGACAGAGCTTCTGCTCTCTGTAGAAACATGAGACCCATAGAGAATTGTCTCCCAACAATTTCCTTCAGAGAGGATGTGCACTTGATTGCATCAAGAGCCATGGTGTCCCAGCACTATGGGAGGCCGAGATGGACGGATCATGAAGTCAGCAGATTGAGACCATCCTGGCTAACATGGTGAAACCCCGTCTCTACTAAAAATACAAAATATTAGCCAGGCGTGGTGGCAGGTGCCTGTAGTCCCAGCTACGTGGGAGGCTGAGGCGGGAGAATGGCTTGAACCTGGGAGGAGGAGCTTGCAGTGAGCCGAGATTGCACCACTGCACTCCAGCCTGGGTGACAGAGTGAGACTCCATCTCAAAAGAAAAAGGAAAAAAAAAAAAAAAAGTGTGCTACTAACCTGTGGCCTCTTTAAACCCTTCCTGCAGTCCTTAGCTTAATTCATGAGTATGAGGTTTAGTTCCCCAAAATGTTTGCTTTAGGCCCTGATCTGAATCTCCTAATTAGAGTGCTGATACTGCATTTGTTTTCAGGACAGGTTTTCTCAAGTCCTTTGCCTGCGTGCAGGGATCAAGAAAACATAATGTCTGCCATGCTTGCAAATCAGAGAGTATGCCTCTTATGCCTAGGAATCAGCCACTGCTTAGATCCAGCTAACTGTTGCCCTGCGTGTATGCAAACCAAATGTTGCCTTATATTCTGATGTTTCAAGAGAAGAGTGAAATCTGTATTTTGATGAGAAAACACCTAATTTTCAAATGTTGCTGATTAGTTGAAGTTCATTAATAATATTTTCAGAAATATGAAATGCAACACAGAACCTAGGGGGTAAGGGAGATAAGAACAGTGACTTTAACATTTAGGAGGTCTTTGGTGACCTCACTCATCAAAGTGTACGTCAGATATCATGTTACAATGAAGGCATCCCTGACATGCACTCCTACACCCCAATTATGGCTTCATTCATGAAGCCTCCATAGCATTATATAAACCTCATTTACTTTAGCACAACACATAATCATAATACTTTTTTGCTAATTTAGTTAAAACATGTTTACTATTCTAGAGGCAATTAAACTGAAACTATTGCGATTAATCTGTATCAAACAGAAATCTTCTGTATCTTCACCTGAAAAATATATCTTACATAGTTTTCTACAAGTTAACATCTAATTGTAAAAAGAGTCATGGGACACAAAAATATCTAATCAGTATACAAATTAGTGCTTGAAAATAATTTTCGGTGCTTGAGTTTAACCAAAATGTCACATTCCATTTGTGAGATTGACAATTGTTTCTTGGGGCCTTTTGTTTGTTTGCTTTGATAAATTGTATTGTGTATGTTTAAGGTCTACAGCATGAAGTTATGGGATACTCAGAAACTCACAGTTATCCCTTTTTGTGGCAACAGTGGCTAAAATCTACTCATTTGGCATGAATCTCATGTCAAGTACAATTTTCTTACCTATAGTCCTCATGTTGTACATGAAATCTCTAGACTTGGTCATCCTACATATCTGCTACTTTGTATCCTTTGATCTACATCTCCCCATTTCCTGTTGTCCTCTAGCTCTGTGTATTTGAAATGTGTTTTTTTTTTTTTTTTTTTTTTTTTTGTTCCCTGTATAGGTGAAATCATCCAATATTTTTCTTTCTGAGTCTGGCTTATTTCACTTAGCCTAATGTCCTCCAAGGTTATCTTTGTTATGGCAAATGGCAAGATCTCACTCTTTTGTGGGACTGAATAATATTCCATTGTATATATGTACCAAAGGGGTTTTTAATCCATTTGTTCATCAATGAACAGATTGTTTCCATATCTTGGCTATTGAGAACAATACTGTGAGGAACATGGGAATGCAAATATCTTAACAAGGTGATGATTTATTTCCTTTGGGTTTATGCTCAGAAGAGGGATTACTGAGTCATATGGTAGTTCTCTTTTTAATTTATTTTGAAACCTCCATACTGTTTTCCATAATGGTTCTACCAATCTACATTCCCACATACAGTGTATTAAAGACTCTTCAAACCAGGTGTGGTGGCTCTTGTCTATAATCCCAACAGTTTGGGAGACTGAGGCAGGAGGATTACTTGAGGCCAAGAGTTCGAGACAAGCCCCAGGAGACTTCCTCAGGCCCTGCCTGTCAACAGATATATTTTTTAATATACTACAAATGTGTTGATTCCATAGCTCAATCTGGAGAAAACTGACATTGTAACAACTTAAATACATTTGATTTTTGTATGCTGACTTTGTATTCTGCAACCCTAGTTCAAATAGCCTTTTTATAGATTTCTTCAGATTTTCTATGTAGACAGTCACATTGGCTGTGAATAAAGGTCATTTTAATTTTTTCTATTTATATGCTTTTTATTATAGTTGTTGTGCTGTTGTTACACAAGCTAAGACTTGCAGTATGTTGGGTAGGAGTGGTGAAAATAGACATCTTGCCTTGTTTCTGATTTTAGGAAGAAAATCTTCAGTTTTTAAACATTAAGTGTGAAATTAGCTGTAGGGTTTTGTTTTTGTTTTTTTTTTTTTTAATACCACTTATTAGCAAGTATGTTTTTTAACGCCTATTTTGCTGCAAGTTTTTACCATGAATGGATGTTGATATCAGTTGTTGGCTGATTTTTCAAATGTTGGGCTAGCCATTCTTGAGATAATCTCCATTTGGTCATGAAATATTATCACTTTTGTCTATTTGCTAGATTTGATTTGCTATTAGTTTTCTGAGAATTTGTGCGTCTGTGATCATGAGGGATACTGCTTTACAGATTTATTTTCCTGTGATGTCTTTGCCTGATTTGGGCGTCAGGATAATGCTAGCCTCATAAAGTTTTCCCTCCTCTTCTGCTTTTTGTAATAGTTTGTATGGAAATAGTATGTTGTTGTTGTTGTTGTTGTTGTTGTTGTTGTTGTTGTTGCTGTTGTTAAATATTTTATGAAATTTATTAGGGAAGCCATCTGGGCCTAAAGTTTTCTTTCTTTATTTTAATTTTTTATTCCAATAGTTTTTGGTGTACAGGTGGCTTTCTTGTTACATGAATAAGTTCTTCCTTGTTAATTTCTGAGATTTTAGTGCACCTGTCACCTGAGCAGTGTACACTATACCCAATATGTAGTGTCTGATGCCTCAGTCCCTCCCAACATTCCCCCAACCCTGAGTCTCCAAAGTCTGTTATATCATTCTCATGCCTTTGCATCCTCCTAGCTTAGCTCCCACTTATAAGCGGGAACATAGGATATTTGGTTTTCCTTTCCTGAGTTATTTCACTTAGAATAATCATCTCCAGCTCCATCCAAGCTGCTGCAAAGTACATTATTTGGTTCTTTTTTATGGCTGAGTAGTATTCCATGGCATATGTATATTCTTTATCCACTCATTGGTTGATGGGCACTTAGGTTGGTTTCATACCTTTGCAACTGAGAGTTGTGGCTGCTGTAAACATGCATGTACATGTGTCTTTTTCACATAATGACTTTCTAACGTTTTCTTTGCTTGAAGACTTCAACTTCCAGTTCGATTCATTTAATTGACATAGGACTATTCAGGTGACTACTTCCGCTTGAGTGAGCGTTGGCACTTTGTTTCTTAAAAAGAATTATTCCATTTCATTTAAGTTGTTGAACTTATGTTAATAAAGTTGAGCTTAACATTCTCTTATTACATTTTTATTATCTGTATTGAGGTCATGCATCCTTTTCATTCTTGATATGTCTTTTTTTTCTTTCTACTTGGTCACTCTGGCTAGAAGTTTATCAGTTTTATTGATCTTTTTGTAGAACTGTTTTTGGTTTCATTGATTTATGTATTGCATTTCTGTTTTTCATATTATTTATGTCTGCTGTTTATTATTTTCTTTCTTCTGCTTGCTATTCTCTTTCTAGTTTCTTAAATAGAAGGTTAGATCATTAACTTGAGAACTTTTCTCTTTTCTAATAGAAGCAGTTAATGCTATAAATTTCCCTCTATATGGCTGTTTAGCGACATCCGCGCCCCCCCCCCCTCAAATTTTGACAGGTTGTGTTTTTATTTTTATAAAATTTAAAATGTTTGTAATTTCCCACGTGACTTCCCTTTTAACCCATGAATTACTTAGAAATTTCTGTGTTAATTTCCAGATTATTAGTGGATTTTCCAGATTGTCTATTACTAATTTCTGCTTGAATATGTTATAGTCAGAAAACATTATTTACATAATTTCAATTCTCTTAAATTTTTTAAGACTTGTTTTATGGCCTGGAATATGGTTTATCAAGGCGCATATTTCTTGTGCATCTGAATAAACTGTGTAGTCTGCTGTTATTGGATAGAGGGTTCTATCAATACAAATTAAGTCAAGTTGACTACTAGTGTTATTCGTATTTCCTGTGTCTTTACTGATTTTCTGTCTAATTGTTTTATCAATTGCTGAGCAAAGAATGTTGAAACCTCTAACTATAATTATGGATTTGCTTAATTTTCCTTCTAGTTCTGTTTTGTTTCTAGTATTTGGAAGTTCTGTTGTTAGGTGTATACACATTTAAGATTGTTATGTGTTCTAGGTTGATTAGCCCATTTATCACTATCCAATGTCCCTCCATATCCCTGTTCTGAAGCCTACTTTTATTTTAATATAGTCATTTCTACTTTTTTTGATTGGCATTTACACTTTCTTTTGCACTGCATTGGTGTCTTTTGTACTTTTCATTTGAACCTAGCTCTGTCCGTATATTTAAAGTGGGTTTCTTGTCAATAGAATATAACAAGAGTATTGGGTTTTTAAAAATAAAATTTGAAAATTTGTATATTTTAATTTGTGTGTTTAGAACATTTACACATGATGAAATTGTTGGTACGGTTAATGTTCATAATTTTTTATTTGTCTTTCTAAATTTCTACAGTATTAATCATCTTTATATTTAAAGCACATTGCACATGACATGAACATGATAGATGTTTATTAAGTTTATATATCTTAAATGATAGTGGTTTCAGATTCATTGTCTTTTTCAGTCTACTGTGGATTTGTCCTAAACAGAGTATCTCTAATATTTTCAAGTCATAACTTTTTCATATGTTATAAGTGAATAGAATAACTATTACACTTAATTTGTAAATCACATTTTATTTATTTACTTTCGAATACACTTCCCTTGTCCATGAAGAACAAGAGTAATATAGTAGCTATTCCCCAATCTATGAATATTCAATTATTTACCATTAATATGTTTACTGCATGTGATATTTATAACAATAATAATATGAGTCAGTTGAGGAAATTAAAACAGCATACATTTATAAATACCTTGATATAGAAATCAGTAGCAGGATACAGTCATGAATGAAGAATCACCTATTCAATATCTGTGTCTTCTTTAGTTTCCAGTAGTATTATCTGTAGAGAACTTTGCTCTATAATAGATAATACATTTAACATTTGAAAATGGTGCATTATTTCTAAGAAGAGAACATGATAATGCGTTAACATTAGCATGTTTGTAACCATAGTGAGCCTAGTGTTTTATTACCATCCAAAACATTATAAACCTTCCCCATGTCAAATAAAAGTTTAAGAGGGAGTCTTCTAAAGAGGCATGACTTTCTATCTCGAGAAGAACGCCAAAGGTAAACTGAGAGAAAAGAAAATGACAGGGATCCTTAAAAACTATTGTAAAATCCTTGCAGATAGAAGGTGACATTAGTGAGAGAAGAATTTTTTGTTAATTAGGTTTTCAAAGGTCTTATTCCCACACTCAACACGAAACCCAACTGAGTTTTAAGCATGATGGTAATAATACCTAGATGAAACCTGAGAGTAAACAGTATCCCATTTGCCGCAACCTGAAAGTTCAATTCTTCAATGGAGTACGGACTTTACTATATTGGCTGGTTCTACAAGGTTTTAGTTTCCTTGTGATTGGGAATTTTAGCAAATGTAGTACTTGTTACAGGCAGATATATGTCCAAGTCATTCTCTGTGACTCTTCACTTACTTCTCGTTCCACAAATGCTTACTGAGCGTGTTGGGCGCTGTCCAAAGTGCTGAATAGGCTTATTACTATGAAAAGTTTTAAGAGTTGATACTGGAAATGGGGACTATTATTAATTGCTGTACGACAAATGTCCATACTCAAGCTACCTAGAATTCCTATAAGCCTACTGATGTCTTGGGAAACAATTTGCAAGACTCACAATGTATTTTTTAAAGGAATAAAACTTTAGTAAGAACCAGAGTCATAAGGTGATTGGAGATTTACAGAAATGTACAGTTCCAGAAAAATACGCAGCTATTTAAAGAAATTTTTAACCTGTCATCATTGTCAATGGAAAAATATATCATTGAAATGTCATTAAGAGTTATTTCAAGAGTGCAGCAACTCAGCTAAAGATGATGCAGCTTGAAATCACTGATGTTTTGAGTAAGGACATGGTCTTTGTTCAAGAGTCATCATTAGTTTTACCTCACTTAGGAAGATGAAAATGTTTTTCAAGTTTGTATGAAAGTGCCCGGCTGCCATCTATTAATGTTACCTGAAGCTGCTGCCCTTCATCCAAAAATAGGCTTATAAAAATTGCGATAATGGCCACTGAAGACCTAATAACACTGACATATTCACTATTCAATCTGTGGAAATACTAGAATGATTATAAATATATAATATCTAAGAAGCCATTACCCATATGGTACAATCTCAGAATGATGTTCTGATTAAAGACACACAGCTCACAACAAAAAATCAATTCAACAATCTTTAACCATCAAAAACTAATAAATCCTGTCATTTGCACAAATATAGATGGAACTGGAGGTCATTATGTTAAGTGAAATAAGCCAGGCACAGACAGACAAATATTGCACATTCTTACTTATATGTGGGGGCTTAAGAATGTACCTTATGGAGATAGAGAATAGAATGATTGTTACCAGAGGCTGGGAAGGGTATGGAGGGCCAGGGAGATGAAGAGAGGTAGGTTAATAGGTATAAACATACATTTAGATAGAAGAAATTCTAGTGTTCAATAGCACAGTAAGGTGACTGTAGTTAACAACAATATATTGCAAAATAGCTGGAAGGGAATATTTAAAATGTTCCCAATACAAATAAATGAATGTTCAATGTGATGAATATCCTAAATGCCTGAATTTGATCATTACACATGTATGCATGTATCAAAATATCACATATACCCCATAAACATGTACAAACATGTTTCAATAAAAAATAAAAACTGGAAAAAATTTCAAAATAAACTTGTCTCTTTTCATTTTTCAAACACAGTGAAAGGAGTAAATATGGCATAGCATTACTACTTTATTTACCTTCTGCTTTTCCCACATATTATAGATGTTTCCTTATTTCTTACTTTGGAAACTTTCACAAAACTATTTTCCCCAGCCCTGACAAGTATGTTGACATTACCCTCCTACCCTAGCCCTTTGTACTTACTCTGCATAATAAAATCTCAAAATCAGCAGTCAGGAAAAATGGGAGAGGAGAATCTAAACAGGCAAGCAGGATTCTATTTAGAAGAAATAGAGGAAAGTTTAGGAATCTTAATAGAATAGTGATAGTTTTGCTACATGGGATCAATTTGTAGGCCCTTGCATACTAAGAGTTTTTTTTTTTTTTTTTTTGAGATGGAGTCTTGCTCTGTCGCCCGGGCTGGAGTGCAGTGGCCAGATCTCAGCTCACTGCAAGCTCTGCCTCCTGGGTTTACGCCATTCTCCTGCCTCAGCCTCCCGAGTAGCTGGGACTACAGGCGCCCGCGACCTCGCCCGGCTAGTTTTTTGTATTTTTTAGTGGAGACGGGTTTCACAGTGTTAGCCAGGATGGTCTCGATCTCCTGACCTCATGATCCGCCCGTCTCGGCCTCCCAAAGTGCTGGGATTACAGGCTTGAGCCACCGCGCCCGGCCCGCATACTAAGAGTTAGTAGAGTTACAAAGAAGCTTCATGGAGCATTTATTCTAATTCATGAATGAAAAACTTTGGTCAGAAAGGTTAAATGGTCTGCCCCAGATCAAATATTAATATTCATACTGAATCTGAGGAGCAATTGTCCCAACTACATATTCATTATTTGAGCACTGTGCCCGTAGCAGCAGTCAGCAAACTATAGACCTTGGACCAAATCTGGCCCACTTCCTGTTTTTGCCAATAAAGAATTATGAGAACACAACCACACTTACTTGTTTACCTATTATTCGGGACTATGGCTCACAAGGCCTAAAATTTTTATTATCTAAACATTTACAGAAGGCGCTTTTCAAAAGTAGGATCACTGTCAACTTGTGTCAAGTCCTTCAGTGCAAGAATACCTTACCTACACCACCCCACTCAACACATACACACACTTAAACATAGCCACATTAAAGGGTTTTGTTGACATTTTTAGTAAGTCACCCATTATTTGAGAAAGATAGTCTTTTTACTAGGGGGTAAAAATAGGAGTAATGTTGAGTGAAAAACCCTTGTGGTCCCTTCAAAATAGCTCACATTTATTGAGTGCTTATCATTGTTCTGGCACAGTCCCTAGGTGCTTTACAATATTTACTCATTTAATACAGAAAATCTATAATTATCTATTATAGCATATTGAGGAAACAGAGACTACGGACATTAAGTAACTTGCTAAAGTATAGCTATGAAGTGGCAGAGTCAGGTTTCAAATCCAGACACTGACTCCAGAGCTCACAGGCATAAATTCTTTCAGAGCCTCTACAAATACTAAGAAAACCTTTGTCTTCTGCAATCTCAGCAAGCTAGGCAAGGCTATATTTGAATATCCAGAGCTAATTTGGAGTAGTCTGTGTTAACGTTTGTAAAGTATAAAATTCCTTTCAAGCATATGTTCAACAAATACTTCTTGACCATCTACTGCAAGCCAGACTTCTTCTTCTTCTTTTTTTTTTTTTTTTTTTGAGACAAAGTCTCACTCTGTCACCCAGGCTGGAGTGCAGTGGCACGATCTCAGCTCACTGCAACCCCGACCTCCTGGGTTCAAGCAATTCTCATGCCTCAGCCTCCCGAGTAGCTGGGATTACAGGTGCCTGCCACCAGGCCCAGCTAATTTTTATAATTTTAGTAGAGACGGGGTTTCACCATGTTGGTCGAGCTGGTCTCAAACTCCCAACCTCAGGTGATCCACTCGCCTCGGCCTCCCAAAGTGCTGGCAACACTGGCGTGAGCCACCGCACCTGACCCAGACTTCATTTTATTAGCTCAAGATGGTCCCTTCCTTGACAGCTTTTAAAATTTAGAAGAACTTTCTTTTCTCGTAGGTTCAAGGGAAGAAGAAGGACACAAGAATCAAGAGTTTAGGGCTCTGGCCATGTACGGTGGCTCGCGCCTGTAATCCTAGCACTTTGGGAGGCCGAGGTGAGCAGATCACTTCAGGTCAGGAGTTCGAGACCAGCCTGGACAACTTGGTGAAACCCCGTGTCTACTAAAAATACAAAAATCAGGCAGGTATAGTGCTGCACACTTGTAATCCCAGCTACTCGGGAGGCTGGGACAGGAGAATCTCTTGAACCCGGAAGGTGGAGGTTGCAGTGAGCTAATACCACTGCACTCTACCCTGGGCAACAGAATGAGACTCTGTCTCAAAAAAAAAAAAAAAAAGATTTTAGGGCTCTGGTGGAAAATAGGATTATTATGTTCTGTTTGACATCAAGTGATTGTGTTGAGTGAAGAGCAGGCATATTGTGAAAATGAATGGAATGTGGATTTTTAAAGCCAGAAAATAATGACTTTGAATTTAAAATTTAACTTTGGAAAAGTTACTACAAGCTCCATGAGCCTCAACATTCTTTCTTTGGTAGTTTGGGATATCACTTCCCTATGCTTTCCATAAGGTTAAGTGAGATTATGTATGTGATGAACTCTAGCACAAAGTAAGTAACTTATCTGGCACTCAGCATTCTCTGTATTTTCCTTGAAAACACTTCTCTTTTTGTTTCTCATATTTAAATCCTGGCTCCTAGTTCTTTCTCCTCCTTGAAATGCCACCTACATTTCTTTATAGAAGGACAATGTCCCCTCGGTATGCAGGAGTATAGTGACTGCCTTGAGGACCTTCTCACAGTTTTTCTCATTCTTGAAGTTATTGGTAAACCACTGAAAAATGGTCACACATGGGTAATACGTATAATTATAAGTTTATTATTTGTGATTTATCTTCTCTATTACATTCATCTATGCACATTCTATTTCTGACTATGAAAATACCAACTCTTCAGGGCCAAGGACCAAATCTCTGCTTTGGTAACTGGGGAAATTTGTGGATGTTTCATGCATTTATAGTAATAAAATATTTTAGAGGACTCGCTAAGGTTACCTTAAGTAATGTTGGAAAAACAACAGAGAGAAAAATCCAAGAGAGAAAAAAAGCCAACTCGGAGACAGTGGAAATAAGTTTTTTGGGTTTTTTTGTGTGTGGTTGTTTTTTGTTTGTGTGGTTTTGGGGTTTTTTTTGTTTTGTTTTTTGTTGTTGTTATTGTTTTGTGTGTGTGTGTGTGTGTGTGTGTGTGTGTGTGTGTGTGTGTGTGTGTGTTTGCTTTTCTAGGAGCAAGAATTACAGCTCTGACATAAATAGGAAAATTCAGCTTGTGTGTGTCACTCTGTATATCACTTCAGCCATAATGACTGTTTTTCATTATTTCTCTTTTCTTCTGTTCCCCATGGCATCTGTTTCTTCAGTTTTTGATATCGTATGGTACCTACACACTATCACTTCTTTGCATCTCTTTGTTTCAGTTTGCTATGGTCAGCTTTCTTGTTTCACTGGCCCAATTCCCCAGACGTCTGTAACGCACCTAACCAGTCATCTCTGTTCACATTTTAAAAAAGCATTTGCCCAAAGCCACACCAGATGCTGTTATCCTGCCCAAATATTATCCACTTAAAATAGACGTCCATTGTTAGTCATTTCGGCTGTGACCAAGGGAATGGCATCCTCATGTACAGAATTCAGCCACCTATATTTCCTAGGAACAATTTAAGCCCACTTTCCACAGCTAGAGGGAGGGGTGAGGACAAGAAGGTTGTGGCTAAATGATTGAAAAGGCAGCCAACAATTTAGAATCCATTCTAGGGATTATAATGGTTTATAAAGGTGATAATAATCCAGTGCAGGAAACAAGCAAATCAGTATATAAAGGCTGATGTGAGACAAAAATCAGTCTTTTGGCTCCTAGCCTTCTTATTAGGGACAGATTTTCTCTTCATTTCCCCCAGTAACTGTCCCAAAGTGTAGCAAATGATAGGCTATCCATATGTTTGTTTAATATGTATTGAACAGCATGGGTTCTAGATTAAACCAAACATCTCCATATTAAAACCACAATTACTATGCTTCTCACTCTGTGTCAGTCTCAGTGAATAGTACCAGTCAGAAAGAGGTTCAGTGTTCTATACCCATAGATTTGGAATATTTTCATAAGTCATCTTTAGTGAAAAATGTGTAGAGGTCACACTTCAATTCAATTTGATGCTCTTCTGGAAGTGATCCTTACGTAAAAAGAAAACTTAAGTCCAAGTTATGTGAGTTAGTTAATCATTAACAGAATCACCTTGAAAATTTATTTCGTTTCTTATATATCAGCAAATTATATGTGTAAGTTGCATATGTATTCACTTTTGTAAGGCTAGCCCAAAATGTTTTCACTGGTCGAGGAAGCAAAACCACAAGAATCTGCTAAAAGTGAGCATCTTAGAGTTGGACACAAGTAACTGACAGTCCTTCCTGGGGACAATTTCAGCCTGAGCAAAAGACCTCTCTAGATTCGAGAGGTTTCAATTAATATAGAGCTTGGAAAGGTCTGGTAGTATACAATATATAAAATATTTAAAACATTTAGACTTTATATCTTATGGCAGTGTGAAAGGAAAGAGATGCATTCGACCCTGTATATGGCAATGAGGCAGCAAACAGACAATGAAGAAAAATCTGAAGGCCAAATGTCAGAAAAAAGAGCATTAACCCTGAGTTGTTACATTTTAAAAATGTCCTTGGCTCACAATGAAGTATAAGTGCTAATGTGACCATTTATTTGTCTATTTATAGGAGGGAGAAAAAGCCCTGAGTTTCTAAAGTGTTTGAAAATGGATCTTTATTCTTCCTGAAAAATAACAAGGAGCTGTTATTTTCACCCTAAGGGTCAAAAATAGGAAGACATGTCCATTAGTACCCGTCAAAGCTTACATATGCACTATTCGCGTCTTGAAGGAAGAATTTGCATGCTGTATATTTTGCTTGGCAAAAATCAACATTTTCTCTGAGAGAGAAGTAAGTAATTATTATAAAGTGTTCACACTTAATGATAAAAGTAGAATATTCTAGGAATCCTAAATATGTAGTTATAAAAGGATTTAAAAGGTGATATGTTCTCGTGTACATCTTTCTTTTCAGTCTTGATCTTTTTATCACAATGCCATTAAAATCACAGAAAGAGAAAGTCAGTCTAAGTGTTGACCAAAAAAATCACTAAATACGTATTTATCAGGCTTGTAAGCAGCCACAAAAAAATTGTTTTGTAATGAAATAACTATAAAATTACAGAATCATACATTATAATCAATATCTCCTTTTGTGCTTAACTGTACAGTAGCAAAGAAGTTTCAAAGGAATCTTTTCAGGGAAAAATAATCTTTCCCTGTCTGTGCTAAAAATGGTTGATTAAAAGTGTCCTTCATTTTATAGTCTTAAAAATACATATGAGAGAGTGGCTAAGAAATATTTAAACATTAGAGAAAATAAAGTGTTAGTATTTTGATAAATGTAGAGATCTCGTTGGATGGCTCTTTTGATGAGAGATCAAAACAGCAGTCCTTGAGCTATGAAGCAATCTACTCTTGTTCTTTCAAGTGTCCTTCTCCAAGCACATTGCCCACATTTTGCTATAGTGTGTGTCATTTGGAGTACATTTTTACTACCATTATCAGGCACAAAGGTCAGTACATTACCTCTGCTTAACAATAGCACTCTCAGATCCCGTTCATTTACCGTCCTTGAAATTCTCTAGATGTTATATACATTGACTTTGGCTCCCAGAAATGTGTGTCAATGGGAACTTTTTATTGTTATTATTATACTTTAATTCTGGGATATATGTGCAAAACATGCAGGTTTGTTACATAGGTATACACATGCCCTGGTGGTTTGCTGCACCCATGAACTGTCATCTGCAATAGTTATTTCTCCTAATGCTGTCCCTCCCCTAGACCCATAACCCCTGACAGGCCCTGGTGTGTGATGTTCCCCTCCCTGTGTCCATGTGTTCTTATTGTTCAACTTCCACTTGTGAGTGATAACATGCAGTGTTTGGTTTTCTGTTCCTGTGTTAGTTTGCCAAGAATGATGGTTTCCAGCTTTTTCCATGTCCCTTTAAAGGACATTAAATCATCATTTTCTATGGCTGCATAGTATTCTATGGTGTAAATGTGCCACATTTTCTTTATCCAGTCTATCATTGATGGGCATTTGGGTTGGTTCCAAGTCTTTGCTATTGTGAATAGTGCTACAGTAAACATACATGTGCATGTGTCTTTATAATAGAATGGTTTATAATCCTTTGGGTATATACCCAGTAATGGGATGGCTGAGTCAAATGGTATTTCTGTTTATGTGATGGATTATGTCTATTGATTTGCATATGTTGAACCAGGCTTGCATCCCAGGGATGAAGCCAACTTGGTTGTTGTGGATAAGCTTTTTGATGTGCTGCTGGATTCGGTTTGCCAGTATTTTATTGAGAATTTTTGCATCGATGTTCATCAGGGATATTGGCCTGAAATTTTCTTTTTTTGTTGTGTCTCTGCCAGGTTTTGGTATCAGGATGATGCTGGCCTCATAAAATGAGTTAGGGAGGAGTCCCTCTTTTTCTATTGTTTGTAATAGTTTCAGAAGGAATGCTACCAGCTCCTCTTTGTACCTCTGGTAGAATTTGGCTGTGAATCTGTCTGGTTTTTGGCTTTTTTTGGTTGGTAGGCTATTAATTACTACCTCAATTGCAGAACTTGTTATGGTCTATTCAGGGATTTGACTGAGACCCACTTCACATGCAAAGACACACAGGCTCAAAATAAAGGAATGGAGGAATATTTACCAAGCAAATGGAAAGAAAAAAAAAAAGCAGGAGTTGCAATCCTAGTCTCTGATAAAACAGACTTTAAACCAATGAAGATCAAAAAAGATAAAGAAGGATATTACATATTACTAAAGGGATCATTGCAACAAGAAGAGCTAACTCTCCTAAATATATATGCACCCAATACAGGAGCACCCAGATTAATAACACAAGTTCTTAGAGACCTACAAAGAGACTTAGACTCCCACACAATAATAGTGGGAGACTTTAACATCCCACTGTCAGTATTAGATAGATAAACGAGACAGAAAATTAATAAGGATTGTCAGGACTTGTACTTAGCTCTGGAAGAAGCAGACCTGGTAGACATCTGCAGAATTCTCCACCCCAAATCAATAGAATATACATTCTTCTCAGGAGCACATCACGCTTATTCTAAAATTGCCCACATAATTGGAAGTAAAACACTCCTCAACTATGCAAAAGAATGGAAATCATAATAAACAATCTCTCAGACCACAGTGCAATCAAATTATAACTCCAGATTAAGAAACTCACTCAAAACCGCACAACTACATGGATACTGAACAACCTGTTCCTGAATGACTACTGGGTAAATAATGAAATTATGGCAGAAATAAATGAGTTCTCTGAAACCAGTGAGAACAAAGACACAAAATACCAGAATCTCTGGGACACAGCTAAAGCAGTGTTTAGAAGGAAACTTGTAGTACTAAATACCCATGGGAGAAAGCAAGAAAGATCTAAAAATAGACACCCTAACATCACAATTTAAAGAGCTAGAGAAGCAAGAGCAAACAAATTCAAAAACTAGCAGAAGACGAGAAATAACTAAGATCAAAGCAGAACTGAAGGAGATAGAGACACGAAAAACCCTTTAAAAAATCAATGAATCCAGGAGTTGTTTTTTTTTTTTGAAAAGATTAACAAAATAGATAGACCACTAGCCAGACTAATAAAGAGGAAAAGAGAGAAGAACCAAATAGTTGCAATAAAAAACGATAAGGGGGATATCACCACTGATCCCACAGAAATACTAACTACCATCAGAATACTATAAACAACTCTACGCAAATAAACTAGAAATTCTAGAAGAAATGGATAAATTCCTGGACACATACACCCTCCCAAGGGAACATTTTCTTTTTAAAACAATGTAGTAGACAGTTTAGAATCCCACTTCTGGTTAAGTGGGATAGAACCAGAAGAGGGATAGAGCCTTGTGATTAAGTGGGAGGCTCTGGAGTCAGACTGTAGGAGTCATATGCTATCTCTACTGCCTATGTAATCTTGGGAATTACCTAACCCTGTTTGTATATTATTTTACCAACCTCAAAAAAGAGGATAATAAGATGATAGGATATCCTTTCTAAATGTGTGAAGGGTCTATTCAGGTAAAGCACTTCAAACAATATGTGGCACATAGTAGTAGCAAGCTACTTTTATTATAAATTCAGTATTCACATACAGTTTTTTATCACCTTTTTGAGCACAATCATTTTAAATTACTTTTCCATGTATGTTGAAGGATTTAAAAATCTCTCTAGAGTGGCAACATGGTAAATTGGTAGAGAAAAAGTCTTTGTAATCAAAGATATTTGGTCATCTCTTACACCATGTGTAAACTTGGATAAGTTGTATAAACTCTCTAGACATCAGCTCTCTATTTTTAATGTGGAGGATATAACAAATTGAGAAATGAATAATATAATGCATTCAGGGATCTAGTACAGTGATAGATGTTCAGTAGACAATAACTATGGATTATGATTTGACTAAATTAGATTAAATCCAGAATTCTAATGATCACATAAAATACCAATGACTAAATTTAGGATGTTCAGGAAGTCATTGAACATTTAGTATTGCATTGGTAGTTTCATCAAGCATATTGTGTACACTTAAGTATTAAACATCAGTAGAAACTAAGGGCACCCCTATTCCAGCAACACATCATCACCAGTGTATTAATCTGGTAAACTCATGAACTGGATGAAATCCTAGCTCTCCTTAATCTACCTTTGTCATAACTGTAGCATATGGGCTGAATTTTGATGTGAGAAATCTGATACTCCCTAAAGTACATAAGCGCATATATATTGTGATCCTCTGTGTCCTGATCCCCTCCCTAAACTGTTTCCCTCAGCTGTCAAGAGCTGCCTGCCAAAGGTTATGTCACCTCCCAGAGGAGATATGTGACCGATAACTAGCTAATTCAGGGACTCAGAAGCCCCAGTCCAATTTGTAAACTAGTGCAACCACTGTGGAGAACAGTATGAAGGTTCCTCAAACAATTACAAATGCAACTACATATTGTCCAGCAATCCCCCTACTGAGAATCTATCCAAAGCAAAGGAGATTGAAGAGACATCTGTATCTCATGTCTACTGCAGCTCTTTCACAATAGCCAATATATGGAATCAACATATACAAAATGGAATATTATTCAGCCATAAAAATGAATAACATCCTGTCATCTATGGCAACATAGATGGAACTGAAGGATATTAAGTGAAATAAGCCAGAAACAAAAAGTTAAACGCTGCATGCTCTCACCCATATGTGGAAGCTAAAACAAAGTTGATCTAACAGAAGTAAACAGTAGAACAGAGGATATTAGAGGCTGGGAAGGGTAGGAGAAAGGAGGAATAAGGAGAGGTTTGTTAAAGGATACAAAATTACATCTAGATAACAAGAATAAGTTATAGTGTTCTATGGCACTGTAGGATGACCACAGTTAATAGTAATATATAGTTTCAAATAACTAGAAGGAGAATATTGAATATTACCAACACAAAGAAAAGATAAATATCTGAGATGATGGATATGCTAATTACCCTGATCTGATCACTATACATCATGAGTATTGAAACATGGCTATGCTAATTACCCTGATCTGATCACTATATATTGAGTATTGAAACTATTGTACTCTATAAATATGTACAGTTATTATTTTTCAATTACAAATAAATAAATAAAGTTCCCTGCCACTGCCTCAGTTTTTTGGCACAATTCTGAAGGGCCATCCCAGCTCCAGGGCTCACTGCAGGATCGACTGGGTCCTCTGTTGTAACCATATTGCAGATAGTATTTTCCTGTGCCATCCGTATTTTCCTGCAGCTGTATCTCCTGAGAACACTCCCCAGTAAATAAACCTTCTAAACACAACTCCTTTCCCAGAGACTACTTCTGGAGAACACAATCTAAGGCTTCCCCTAGTTTGAAAGATTTTATAATAAAAAAGTGGAACATGAGCCAAATATTTATTTCTTATCTATCATGGCACAGCAAGCAATGGATGAATTCAAAGTGGAGCTGTTTTAAGAACTTGGTCAGCCCTTTGGAAGCCACAGCATGCCTCATAACAAACATATGAAAGCACACCCACATTCAACATTAATTATTTACTGCAAAATTCCAGAAAGGAATGGTGTAATTTTGCTTTTGAAATTATTTAACTATGGCATAATTAATGATGGGCCATGATTTTTCAACAGAACTCAGAAATTCTTGCAAAGTGGGAGCAATGTATCCAGCAAACTGTTTTCCAATTTAATAAAACTTTTATGAATACTAAATTTAATAATTAATGAAGTTGACATAATGTTATGTCTTGCAGACATTTAATTAAACATTTATTCATTTTGATTTTGTGGGTTCTTTTTTGTATTCCAAAGCCAATAAATTTAATTTCAAGGACTCAAATGTTATACGAAGGTCTTAGAATATCTCATAAGCCACTGAAAATGTCAAGGCCCTTGAAAATATCTGTATAGATATCTAGCATACATTTACAAAATACAAAACACGAACTTTTTCCTTTTTCTTATTAACTCTTATTTCTAGGCTGTGGTCAGGTAGATAAATGCTCAATGGCTTCAATGTAAATAGGTGTTTATTTAGAGCTCACTCAAGTTTGAGAGAAAGGAGAAAATGTACACAGAGGGAATATTTGAATACAAAACGGACCCAGGTTAAGCTGGGGTCATTCCCTTTCACATTTCCAAGGAAATGTTCCATGTCCTTAATCTTTATCTTGTGCAGGTAGGCATAGCTGTGTTTTTAACTATGGACCATCATATGTGACTAGTCCTCCCTCCCCCAGTAAAGTGATATTTCACAAGGCTCTCCCAACCAGGGTGCATTAAGCTATAAGTATACACATTTAGTCACAAATCTTTGCATGACACTATCTGCTATTAGCTTTAGAAAACTGGCTCTTTACATCAATTTTTCTCGATCTCTGTAAACATGAAAAAGGAGTAATAGATTCTGGCATGTGTATGTATTTTAATCCAGATGAACCAACCACATCTTATATTCACTATGTTTAATCATAAAAATCACCAAAGTTAGCAATGGAAAAGACTTACTACATTAGGAAATAGGTCCATTAAGCTTATTCAAGATAATAACGTTTTCAGTCATCTGAATTCAGCCCCACTCTGTTTCTATAAGCTATAGAGAAATATACACCCATGGTATTTTTTCATTAATAAGACCACCTTTGAAACATTCAACATAGTGAAGGGACAACCCACAGAATGAAAGAAAATATTTGCAACTGTACATCATATCTCATGAAAGGTTAAAACCCAGAATATATAAGGAGCTCAAACAACTCTAGAGAAAAAAAAAACTAATAATCTGATTTTAAAATGGGCAAAAAGATATGAATAGACATTTCTCAAAAGAAGACATACAAATGGCAAACAGGTATATGAAAAGGTGCTCAATATCATTGACCGTCAGAGAAATGCAAAACAAAACTGCAATAAGATCACCTTATCCCAGTTAAAATGGCTTTTATTCAAAAGATAGGCAACAGCAAATGCTACCAAGGATGTGCAGAAAAGGGAACCCTTGAACACTGTTGGAGGGAATGTAAATTAGTACAACCACTATGGAGAACAGTTTGGAGGTTCCTCAAAACACTAAAAATAGAGCTACCATATGTTCCAGCAATCCCACTGCTAGGTATATAACCAAAAAAAAGGACATTATCATATTGAAGAGATATCTGCACTTCCATGTTTATGGCAAAACTATTCACAATAGCCAAGATTTTGAGGCAACCTAATGTCCATCCTCAGATGAATGGATAAAGAAAATATGCATTCACACAGTGGAGTACTATTTAGTTATGAAATAGAATGAGATCCTGTCATTTGCAACAACAAAGATGGAACTGAAGGACATTATATTATGTGAAATAAGCCAGGCACAGAAAGACAAATATTGTATGTTCTCACTTACTTGTGGAAGCTAAAAATGCAAAAAATTGAACTCATGGAGACAGAGAGTAGAATGATAGTTACCAGAGGCTGGGAAGGGTACTAGACAGGGGAGCAGAGGGGATGGTTAATGGGTACAAAAATAATACTTATACTAACTAAACTAAAGAGTTTCTGTACAGCAAAAGAAACTACCATCAGAGTGAACAGGCAGTCTACAGAATGGGAGAAAATTTTTGCAATCTACCCATCTGACAAAGGACTAATATCCAGAATCTACAATGAACTTAAACAAATTTACAAGAAAAAATCAAACAACCCCATCAAAAATGGGGTGAAGTCTCAAAAGAAGACATTTATGCAGCCAACAGACACATGAAAAAATGCTCGTCATCACTCGCCATCAGAGAAATGCAAATCAAAACCACAATGAGATACCATCTCACACCAGTTAGAATGGCAATCATTAAAAAGTCAGGAAACAACAGGTGCTGGAGAGGAGATGGAGAGATAGGAACACTTTTACACTGTTGGTGGGACTGTAAACTAGTTCAACCATTGTGGAAGACAGTGTAGCGATTCCTCTAGGATCTAGAACTAGAAATACCATTTGACCCAGCCATCCCATTACTGGGTATATACCCAAAGGATTATAAATCATGCTGCTATAAAGACACATGCATACGTATGTTTATTATGGCACTATTCACACTATCAAAGACTTGGAACCAACCCAAATGTCCATCAATGATAGACTGGATTAAGAAAATGTGACACATATACACTATGGAATACTATGCAGCCATAAAAAAGGATGAGTTCATGTCCTTTGTAGGGACATGGATGAAGATGGAAACCAGCTTTAGCTTTTTCATCTCTAAATAATATTTATTTGTGGGATTATTTTAAGGATAACAAGACAGCTTCTATTGAATGAAATCTTAGGTGTGTCAGGCACGATGCTACCCACCTGACTTCTTGCATAATTCCCACTTTTCTGGAAGGTTATAGTATAATTGGTCCTGATTTCACAGGTGGGGAAACTGTTGAGACCAAGATTACACAGATTAGATGCTTAATTATATTTAGTATATTATATATGCATTATCACATATAATATAAAAATGAGGATTTTTAATGTATTTTGGAGAATTAGAACTGGCATTTAGTTCAGCTGGCATATGTATTAGTCAGGGTTTTTCAGAAAAACAGACACAATAGGATACACATATAGAGATTTATTTTAAGAAATTGATTTACATAATTGTGGGAGCTGACAAGTCCAAAATTAATAGGGCAAGCCAACAGGCTGAAGGTGCAGCTAAGAGTCTTTCATCTGAAGGCTAGAAACTAAGGCAGAATTTCTGTGTTACAGGCTGAAGGTAAAATTTCTTCTTTTTTGGGAAACCTCAGTTTTGGCCTTCAGCAAATTTAATGAGACCACTTCATATTATGGAGGATTATCTGCTTTTCTTAACTGATGGTAAATGTTAATTGCAACTGAAAAATGGCCTTAGAGTAATATCTACACAAGTGTTTGACCAAACAACTGAGTACCATGGTCTAGCCATGTTGACACATAAAATTATTCATAACCAAATATTTGATTTTTTTAAAAAAGAAGTCCCATATTATTCTATTTACATACCATCTCAGATATATTATTCAAAGCCAGATCATCTGATTTGAGAGTCCACAAGCTTATGACTCTGAAACATTACTAGAAAACATGTGACAATGCCTTGCACAGTGCTTGTACAAAATGAACAGTAAATAATTCTTGGTTGAATCTGAGTTCACATTAGATTCTGGGTAGTTTCTAAGAGGAACCTCAACCATGTTATTACTTATTAGTGTTTCCCTCAACATTCTCTCGTCTCCCTTTACCCCTTTTTATTTCTCCTCATAATTTCTTCCATTGGTTTCACCATTATATGATGGAAAAGCTGTCTTTTAAGTTTTATTCTGAGCTTCCATATTTGAGATCCTCAAATCAAAAATCTCTCTCAAATATGCTGTCAGTAGAGAACTGTTCAAGATGGCAGGTAATTTTTATATGCCTTCATACTTGTCTGATATCCGCTTTCCCATGAAATGCTCATTCAGTTTTCTAGGTTAATCTGTGTGTGAAATCAATATGGACAAAAAGGAGTATACACAAAGCAAAATGTGACTCCATGTAACATTCTAACATAGTGTTTAAAAGTGTGGGCTAAATAACTTAAGATCACTTCACTTTCATCAAGTCCCTGCTGCGTAAGATTTCCCATGTGCAAAATGACGATTATCATAGTAATACAAATCACAGGACTATCATAAAGACTCAGTGATATGATAAATACCGAATATGTAGAATGGTACGTGGCAAATAAGAGGTGCTATGTAGATGAAGAAATATTTGTATAAAAGTATAATTAATGGGGTATAAAAAGACAGCTTATACATTTCTAGTTCACTCCTTCAGAAAAGCATCTTGAAAGATAGTAAGCAGCCTGAAAGAAGTAGCAGAGGATGCCATCTGCTCTGCCCAATAGTTTTTAAAACAACTTCTTACAACACTGGCTTCCAAATGACATTCTATAGTCTGGTAGCAATCTGTGACAATGCTCTGTTTATTCTGATCAAAGGCAAAATGGGAATATTAAGGAGTGTGTGTATGTGTGTGTGTGTGTGTGTGTGTGTGTGTGTGTGTGTAAGTTGCCGGCTCTTCATTCGTGAGAAAGACTCTTTTCATTCTGAGATTATAACCCTACTAAGCTTTTTGGTATTATATTTTGGTTTTTAATGATAAAATAATTAGATACTAGCTGGTGTTTTTTAAAATATTGTTATGTGCTTAATTTAAAGGTTGGCAACACTATGTCTGTGGCCAAAACATTTTTTTAAATTATCCTGCTTTGTGAAATCAAACATCTGCAAATCACTGCCTGAGGAAACAATCACTTCTTCGGTCTGGCAGGAGCTCTAATATGACTGTGCAGTGATGAGGAAGGGGTGTGATATGTGAAGCAAGACTACAAAACAGCAGACCATTTCTATGTGTTATACACAAACGGGTTAAAAGCATATTTTACTCTCAAGTATGAAGGGGAAATTCTCCACTTACAGAGCACTTTACTTTTCTATACCAGAGTAACACATTACCACAAAACTAGCAGCTTAAAATAACACACACTTGTTTTCTGCCAGTTTTTATGAATCAAGAGCCCAGGTATAGCTTAACTGGGCCTTCTCTTCGAGATCTTACATGGTCATGTCTTATCAGCTGAGTTGCATTTTCATCTGTAGGTTTGACTGGGGAAAATTTTTCTTCTAGTTTCATTCAAGTTGTTGTCAGAATTAATATTACTTTGGTCTGTGTGGATGAAAGCCTGCACTATTTGCTGATTGGAGGCTAGAGGCTGACCTCGGGGACCAGAGGCCATCCATAGTTCCTAGGAGCTACTCACAGTTCCCTGCAACTTAGGCTTCCTCGACATGACTGCTTGCGTCATCAAGCCAGCAAGAAGACTCTCTCCTGCGTAAAGTCTCTAACCTCAAAGAAGGCCTAGTTCTTTTTGTAAGGGCTTTTACCTGATTCAGTCAGGCCCACCCAGAATAATTTCCCTCTTGACTAACTCAAAATCAACCTATTCGGCATCTAAATTGCATATCTGCAACAGCCCTTCACCTTTGCCATATTTACTAATGAGAAGTTTTATGCCTTGTCCATGCTCAAGGAGAGGGCATTGATTACACAGGGAATGAACATAAAAGTTCAGGGTAGAGGGGAAAGGGTCATGCAGGCTACTCCAGGTTTTGCATGCCACAGAAAGAATTAAATATGTTTTAATGTGTGTTTAAAGGTAGCACTGGCAACACAGGGAGACCCTGTCTCTACAAAAAAAATTAAAAGATTAGCTGGGCATGGTGGCGCATGCCTGTGGTCCCAATCACTCAGCAGGCAGAGGTGGGAGGATCACTTGGGCCCAGAAATTCGAGACTGCAGTGAGGTGTGGGAGGCACTGCACTGCAGCCTGCACTCCAGCCTGGGAGGCAGAGTGCGATCCTGTCTCAATGATAATCATAATAAAAGTAGCACTAGTGGGGACAGAAGCATTAGCGCTAAGATACTCTGGATTCTAGCCTTAACTGCCACTTTTTAGTTGATTAAACTAGACAGACTGCCTTGCACATTAAGTGTGTTACTTACAAAATGTGATAAATACAAATCCTGAACTAAAACATTATTAAGAGTTCCATACAATGCCAAAGTGCAATGATTATAGGGTCTTCAACTGAGGCTTCAATATGTAAGAACAGGTAGTGTGTTCTTATGGCTGAACACAAAGATTAAGTTAAAAGTGCTTATTGCTTTTATTTTTAAAATAATTTAAAAGACTATAACTAATCAAGAAAAACTGTATAGAGCCTTACAGGTTTTGTCCCCTTTTCTCAAATGGGCAAAATGTGCAGGAATGTGCCCTTGATTCTCAACTTCAGGCATATTATTCCCTTCAGAATTTGGATAAAGTTGAATGGGTCAACTTAAAGTCTTTGAATTGTTTGGATCGATGTTACTACCTATGCTCAAAGAAAAATGAGAATGGGAACATACATTAATTCAGTATAACTGTTTTTCCATATTTCTATAATGGAATGAAAGGAAATAGCATATTATTTCTTGTAGAATTACAAGACCCTTTATGTAAAACTGGCTTTATGAAAATCACATTGATTTATTCCTTGACAAGTTGGCATCTTTGAATTGCATAAATTACTTTTCCACCCTCTGTGTAAATCTGGAGAATCAAGTGACACCACGACAGAATCTAGCTAATTTAAGTCAATATTTCCTTGTGAATAAATAAAATGCTAAAAGTTATAAAGCTCAGCTGTTCTCCTAAACTCTGCTGACACTTGAAATACATGACTAATTCCTCAAGGACTTTGTCCATAGAAGAAACAACTAGGGAAATACTTTACAATGAAGTGTTGATTTACTTTAAACTCTATTCTCTCACAGACACCTAGGAGAAAGCCTTTTTTCTTTTAATTTTACGGGTTCTTTTTCTCCACTGGTGAAATAGTAAGCAACAGATGACCCTCAAACTGACATTACACAATAGCTAGATGACTGAATCTGGCACTGCTGTAGTGAACTCATTTTTATACCACTCCTCTTCCAGTGCTGCTAGGATTGGTTTTGTATAGTACCTGAGCTTTCCATATTAAATTAAGAGGTATACACATTTCTTTCATCTTTACATTCTAACACAACCTTCATAAACTCAGTTCACAATGGTTAAGTTTAGAAGGTGCTGAGTCAGGCGCTACACTCATCACTACAAGAAACCGAATAATTGGCATTTAATAAAAGAGTTTATAACTTTGTTGGCTTGAAGGCCTCAACACAAGGCTGGAGCCAGCAATCTAAAGTTGTTATTGAACAGCTAAGGTAGCATTACAATACCTCTTCTTGCTTTGAGTCTGTGCTCACTACATTCTGTCAGTAATGCTTTAAGTTTATAGTCCTTCCACTTCAATCCCATTTCTTAAAATTAACCACTTTTCTCTTTTCCCAAAACAACTCATTCTAGTCACAAAGACCTTTAAGTCATGAATGTATGAAAGCCAGTTTTTTGTGTGTGAATACTACTGTGGCGAATTTTATTTTCTTCTTTATACTTTTTTTGTATTTTCTGCTCTTTTAATAAACATTGACTCATAAATAAAGATACTTTTTTCCATTTTGAAAAAATTAATTTGGGGCTATTTTCATTTGGCAATGGTATTTAAATGTCTTTATATGTCACTAAATTTGTTCTTGTCTTGGGAATTTAAAGTTCCACCTTGAGAAACCTTGAAGTATAGGAATATTTTTAGACCTTCCCTCAGGTTTTCTCATGCACTGTAGTCTTATTGATAAAAGCATATTCTTAATTTGTTTTTTCTTAAGTGGGTGCTTTTTATTTTCCTTTGTATACATGAAATCTTACTACAGAATTGGAGACAATGAAGTTATCTGCCTATCACCCTGAAGTTATTTTTAAGATGTCCAAATATTTTCCCATAAAGAAATTTTTGTAGGCCGAGAGCTGTGCCTCACACCTGTAATTCAAACGCTTTGGGAGGTTGAGGAGGGCAGATCACGAGGTCAGGAGATCGAGACCATCATGGCCAACATGGTGAAACCCCATCTCTACTAAAAATACAAAAATTAGTGGGGTATGGTGACATGCGCCTGTAATCCCAGCTACTTGGGAGACTGAGGCAGGAGAATTGCTTGAACCCGGGAGACGGAGATTGCAGTGAGCTGAGAGCGCACCCCTGCATTCCAGCTGGGGGACAGAATGAGACTCCATCTCAAAAAAAAAAAAAAAAAACAAAAAAAAAAAAGAAAAAAGAAAAATTTTTGTAAATCATAAGTTGCAAGATAAAGATGAGAAAAACTTTAACGTGGTGTCCTAGCAATGAAGTGTTAAAAGTGACACAGAAGCAGTTATTAAAATAGTAGATGATAGTGAATGTCAGAAACTTTAAAAGAAATCTAAAGATTGCATATGCATTGTTGGTGGAACATAAAATGGCATAGCTTCTCAAAGAAACATCAGTTTCTTATAAAACTAAACAAGCAATTACTATGCAACCGGTAATTGCACTCATGGGCATTTATCCTGGGCGGGGATAAACCTATGTTTACATAGACCTGTACATGAATGTTCAAAGAAATTTTATTTCTAATAGTTAAAGACTGTAAGCAGCCCGGATGTCCACTTCAATGGGAAATGGATAAATCAACTGTGATACACCATTTCATGGGCTAGTACTCAGTAATAAAAAGGACAAAAAAACCATCAATACACTCAACAATTTGGATGAATCTCAAGAAAATTATGCTAAGTAAAGGCTAAAAGAAAAAGAAAAAAATCTAAAAAAGGTTACATATTAAATGTATTTATTTATATAATTTTTAATGACAAAATTATAGATACGGAGAGCAGAACAGTGTAGCCAGAGGTTAGGAACAGGTAGCTGGGAGAGGTGGGGAAGAGAAAAGTGAATGTGGTTAAAAGGACAACATGAGGGACCCTTGAGGTAATGGAACAGTTCTGTGTCTTCATTCTAGTTTAAATTCACAAAGCTACATGTGATCAAATTGCATAGAACGAAATAAACTCACACATAAACACACACACAAGTACAAATACAACTAAAAATATCTAGACAAGATCAGTAGATTTTATTGAGGTCAATATTCTGGCTCTGAGATTGTGTTACACTTTTGCAAGATGTTGCCACTGAGAGAAACTGAATAAAGCCTGCTTGATATCTTGCTGTGGTATTTCTTTCTCTTTTTTTAAATTTTTTAATTTTTTTATTATACTTTAAGTTCTAGGGTACATGTGCATAACGTGCAGGTTTGTTACATATGTATACTTGTGCCATGTTGGTGTGCTGCACCCATCAACGCGTCAGCACCCATCAATTCGTCATTTATATCAGGTATAACTCCCAATGCAATCCCTCCCCCCTCCCCCCTCCCCATGATAGGCCCCAGTGTGTGATGTTTCCCTCCCCGAGTCCAAGAGATCTCATTGTTCAGTTCCCACCTATGAGTGAGAACATGCGGTGTTTGGTTTTCTCTTCTTGTGATAGTTTGCTAAGAATGATGGTTTCCGGCTGCATCCATGTCCCTACAAAGGACGCAAACTCATCCTTTTTTATGGCTGCATAATATTCCATGGTGTATATGTGCCACATTTTCTTAATCCAATCTGTCACAGATGGACATTTGGGTTGATTCCAAGTCTTTGCTATTGTGAACAGTGCCGCAATAAACATACGTGTGCATGTGTCTTTATAGCAGCATGCTTTATAGTCCTTTGGGTATATACCCAGTAGTGGGATGGCTGGGTCATATGGTACATCTAGTTCTAGATCCTTGAGGAATCGCCATACTGTTTTCCATAATGGTTGAACTAGTTTACAATCCCACCAACAGTGTAAAAGTGTTCCTATTTCTCCACATCCTCTCCAGCACCTGTTGTTTCCTGACTTTTTAATGATTGCCATTCTAACTGGTGTGAGATGGTATCTCATTGTGGTTTTGATTTGCATTTCTCTGATGGCGAGTGATGATGAGCATTTTTTCATGTGTCTGTTGCCTGTATGAATGTCTTCTTTTGAGAAATGTCTGTTCATATCCTTTGCCCACTTTTTGATGGGGTTGTTTGTTTTTTCTTGTAAATTTGTTTGAGTTCTTTGTAGATTCTGGATATTAGCCCTTTGTCAGATGAGTAGATTGCAAAAATTTTCTCCCATTCTGTAGGTTGCCTGTTCACTCTGATGGTAGTTTCTTTTGCTGTGCAGAAGCTCTTTAGTTTAATTAGATCCCATTTGTCAATTTTGGCTTTTGCTGCCATTGCTTTTGGTGTTTTAGACATGAAGTCCTTGCGCATGCCTATGTCCTGAATGGTACTACCTAGGTTTTCTTCTAGGGTTTTTATGGTATTAGGTCTAACATTTAAGTCTCTAATCCATCTTGAATTAATTTTCGTATAAGGAGTAAGGAAAGGATCCAGTTTCAGCTTTCTACTTATGGCTAGCCAATTTTCCCAGCACCATTTATTAAATAGGGAATCCTTTCCCCATTTCTTGTTTCTCTCAGGTTTGTCAAAAATCAGATGGCTGTAGATGTGTGGTATTATTTCTGAGGTCTCTGGTCTGTTCCATTGGTCTATATCTCTGTTTTGGTACCAGTACCATGCTGTTTTGGTTACTGTAGCCTTGTAGTATAGTTTGAAGTCAGGTAGCCTGATGCCTCCAGCTTTGTTCTTATGACTTAGGATTGTCTTGGCAATGCGGGCTCTTTTTTGGTTCCATATGAACTTTAAAGCCGTTTTTCCAATTCTGTGAAGAAACTCATTGGTAGCTTGATGGGGATGGCATTGAATCTATAAATAACCTTGGGCAGTATGGCCATTTTCACGATATTGATTCTTCCTATCCATGAGCATGGTATGTTCTTCCATTTGTTTGTGTCCTCTTTTATTTCACCGAGCAGTGGTTTGTAGTTCTCCTTGAAGAGGTCCTTTACATCCCTTGTAAGTTGGATTCCTAGGTATTTTAGTCTCTTTGAAGCAATTGTGAATGGAAGTTCATTCCTGATTTGGCTCTCTGTTTGTCTGTTACTGGTGTATAAGAAAGCTTGTGATTTTTGCACATTAATTTTGTATCCTGAGACTTTGCTGAAGTTGCTTATCAGCTTAAGGAGATTTTGGGCTAAGACAATGGGGTTTTCTAAATATACAGTCATGTCATCTGCAAACAGGGACAATTAGGCTTCTTCTTTTCCTAACTGGATACCCTTGATTTCTTTCTCTTGCCTGATTGCCCTAGCCAGAACTTCCAACACTATGTTGAATAGGAGTGGTGAGAGAGGGCATCCCTGTCGTGTGCCAGTTTTCAAAGGGAATTTTTCCAGTTTTTGTCCATTCAGTATGATATTGTCTGTGGGTTTGTCATAAATAGCTCTTATTATTTTGAGGTACGTTCCATCAATACCGAATTTATTGAGCGTTTTTAGCATGAAGGGCTGTTGAATTTTGTCAAAAGCCTTTTCTGCATCTATTGAGATAATCATGTGGTTCTTGTCTTTGGTTCTGTTTATATGCTGGATTACGTTTATTGATTTGCGAATGTTGAACCAGCCTTGCATCCCAGGGATGAAGCCCACTTGATCATGGTGGATAAGCTTTTTGATGTGCTGCTGAATCTGGTTTGCCAGTATTTTAGTAAGGATTTTTGCATCAATGTTCATCAGGGATATTGGTCTAAAATTTTCTTTTTTTGTTGTGTCTCTGCCAGGCTTTGGTATCAGGATGATGTTGGCCTCATAAAATGAGTTAGGGAGGATTCCCTCTTTTTCTATTGATTGGAATAGTTTCAGAAGGAATGGTACCAGCTCCTCCTTGTACCTCTGGTAGAATTCAGCTGTGAATCCATCTGGTCCTGGACTTTTTTTGGTTGGTAGGCTATTAATTATTGCCTCAATTTCAGAGCCTGCTATTGGTCTATTCAAGGATTCAACTTCTTCCTGGTTTAGTCTTGGAAGAGTGTAAGTGTCCAGGAAATTATCCATTTCTTCTAGATTTTCTTGTTGATTTGCGTAGAGGTGTTTATAGTAATCTCTGATGGTAGTTTGTATTTCTGTGGGGTCGGTGGTGGTATCCCCTTTATCATTTTTTATTGCGTCTATTTGATTCCTTTCTCTTTTCTTCTTTATTAGTCTTGCTAGCGGTCTGTCAATTTTGTTGATTTTTTCAAAAAACCAACTCCTGGATTCATTGATTTTTTGGAGGGTTTTTTGTGTCTCTAACTCCTTCAGTTCTGCTCTGATCTTAGTTATTTCTTGCCTTCTGCTAGCTTTTGAATATGTTTGCTCTTGCTTCTCCAGTTTTTGTAATTGTGATGTTAGAGTGTCAATTTTAGATCTTTCCAGCTTTCTCTTGTGGGCATTTAGTGCTATAAATTTCCCTCTACACACTGCTTTAAATGTGTCCCAGAGATTCTGGTATGTTGTATCTTTGTTCTCATTGGTTTCAAAGAACATCTTTATTTCTGCCTTCATTTCGTTATGTACCCAGTAGTCATTCAGGAGCAGGTTGTTCAGTTTCCACGTAGTTGAGCGGTTTTGATTGAGTTTCTTAGTCCTGAGTTCTAGTTTGATTGCACTGTGGTCTGAGAGACAGTTTGTTATAATTTCTGTTCTTTTACATTTGCTGAGGAGTGCTTTACTTCCAATTATGTGGTCAATTTTGGAGTAAGTGTGATGTGGTGCTGAGAAGAATGTATATTCTATTGATTTGGGGTGGAGAGTTCTATAGATGTCTATTAGGTCCGCTTGGTGCAGAGATGAGTTCAATTCCTGGATATCCTTGTTAACTTTCTGTCTCGTTGATCTGTCTAATGTTGACAGTGGAGTGTTGAAGTTTCCCATTATTATTGTATGGGAGTCTAAGTCTCTTTGTAAGTCTCTAAGGACTTGCTTTATGAATTTGGGTGCTACTGTATTGGGTGCATATATATTTAGGAGAGTTAGCTCTTCCTGTTGAATTGATCCCTTTACCATTATGTAATGGCCTTCTTTGTCTCTTTTGATGTTTGATGGTTTAAAGTCTATTTTATCAGAGACTAGGATTGCAACCCCTGCTTTTTTTTGTTCTCCATCTGCTTGGTAGATCTTCCTCCATCCCTTTATTTTGAGCCTATGTATGTCTCTGCATGTGAGATGGGTCTCTTGAATACAGCAGACTGATGGGTCTTGACTCTTTATCCAGTTTGCCAGTCTGTGTCTTTTAATTGGAGCATTTAGTCCATTAACATTTAAGGTTAATATTGTCATGTGTGACCCTTATCTTGCCATTATGATATTAAGCGGTTATTTTGCTCGTTAGTTGATGCAGTTTCTTCCTAGCCTCGATGGTCTTTACATTTTGGCATGTTTTTGCAATGGCTGGTACCGGTTGTTCCTTTCCATGTTTAGGGCTTCCTTCAGGGTCTCTTGTAAGGCAGGCCTGGTGGTGACAAAATCTCTAAGCATTTGCTTATCTGTAAAGGATTTTATTTCTCCTTCACTTATGAAACTTAGTTTGGCTGGATATGAAATTCTGGGTTGAAAATTCTTTTCTTTAAGAATGTTGAATATTGGCCCCCACTCTCTTCTGGCTTGGAGAGTTTCTGCCGAGACATCTGCTGTTAGTCTGATGGGCTTCCCTTTGTGGGTAACCTGACCTTTCTCTCTGGCTGCCCTTAAGATTTTTTCCTTCATTTCAACTTTGGTGAATCTGGCAATTATGTGTCTTGGAGTTGCTCTTCTCGAGGAGTATCTTTGTGGTGTTCTCTGTATTTCCTGAATTTGAATGTTGGCCTGCCCTACTAGGTTGGGGAAGTTCTCCTGGATGATATCCTGAAGAGTGTTTTCCAACTTGGTTCCATTTTCCCCCTCACTTTCAGGCACCCCAATCAGATGTAGATTTGGTCTTTTTACATAATCCCATACTTCTTGCAGGCTTTGTTCATTTCTTTTTCTTCTTTTTTCTTTTGGTTTCTCTTCTCGCTTCATTTCATTCATTTGATCCTCAATCACTGATACTCTTTCTTCCAGTTGATCGAGTCGGTTACTGAAGCTTGTGGATTTGTCATGTATTTCTCGTGTCATGGTTTTCATCTCTGTCATTTTGTTTATGACCTTCTCTGCATTAATTATTCTAGCTGTCAATTCTTCCACTCTTTTTTCAAGATTTTTAGTTTCTTTGCACTGGGTACGTAATTCCTCCTTTAGCTCTGAGAAGTTTGATGGACTGAAGCCTTCTTCTCTCATCTCGTCAAAGTCATTCTCTGACCAGCTTTGATCTGTTGTGGCGATGAGCTGTGCTCCTTTGCAGGGGGAGATGCACTCTTATTTGTTGAATTTCCAGCTTTTCTGCCCTGCTTCTTCCCCATCTTTGTGGTTTTATCTGCCTCTGGTCTTTGATGATGGTGACGTACTCATGGGGTTTTGGTATAGGTGTTCTTCCTGTTTGATAGTTTTCCTTCTAATAGTCAGGACCCTTAGTTGTAGGTCTGTTGGAGATTGCTTGAGGTCCACTCCAGACCCTGTTTGCCTGGGTATCAGCAGCAGAAGCTGCAGAAGATAGAATATTGCTGAACAGCGAGTGTACCTGTCTGATTCTTACTTTGGAAGGTTCCTCTCAGGTGTGTACTCCACCCTGTGAGGTGTGGGGTGTCAGACTGCCCCTAGTGGGGGATGTCTCCCAGTTAGGCTACTCAGGTGTCAGGGACCCACTTGAGCAGGCAGTCTGTCCGTTCTCAGATCTCAACCTCCATGTTGGGAGATCCACTGCTCTCTTCAAAGCTGTCAGACAGAGTCGTTCGCGTCTGCACAGGCCTCTGCTGCTTCCCCTTTTGTTGTTTAGCTGTGCCCTGTCCCCAGAGGTGGAGTCTACAGAGACAGGCAGGTTTCCTTGAGCTGCTGTGAGCTCCCCCCAGTTCGAGCTTCCCAGTGGCTTTGTTTACCTACTAAGCCTCAGCAATGGCGGGCGCCCCTCCCCCAGCCTCGCTGCTGCCTTGCGGTTAGATCGCAGACTGCTGTGCTAGCAATGAGGGAGGCTCCGTGGCCGTGGGACCTCCCGGCCAGGTGTGGGTATAATCTCCTGGTGTGCCCATTTGCTTAAAGTGCAGTATTGGGGTGGGAATTACCCGATTTTCCAGGTGTTGTGTGTCTCAGTTCCCCTGGCTAGGAAAAGGGATTCCCTTCCCCCTTGCGCTTCCCAGGTGAGGCAACGCCTCACCCTGCTTCAGCTCTCGCTGGTCGGGCTGCAGCAGCTGACCAGCACCGATTGTCGGGCACTCCCCAGTGAGATGACCCCAGTACCTCAGTTGAAAATGCAGAAATCACCGGTGTTCTGTGTCGCTCGCGCTGTGAGTTGGAGACTGGAGGTGTTCCTAATCGGCCATCTTGCTCCGCCCCCGCTGTGTTATTTCTTACAACCGTATGCAAATCTACATTATAATAAAATAAAGGGGATAATTTTGAAAATTCAAAAGTTTTACAGTAAATAACCAAAGGATTAATTTAAAATGTCCTTGCAAACCTTGAATTATAAGAATATATAGAAGATAAGTACCTGCCAACAAGAAGAGGAGAAAAGTTTGAGAGGAAGGAGTACACTTGAGCTCACAATATGCTCATACTCCAGAAACATGGTACACTGTTACGACACACACAACATGAAAAATAGCAAATATTAACAGAAAAAGGTCAATGACTCAGAAAGTCATAAACGTAAATGCACAAAGAATTCAAACATAACCTTTAATGTTTTAAAAACTTAGTTATTAACTTCTATAATACCCACAAAAATATAGTTGAAAACTTTTGCAGTATTAAGACAAGTTTTTGTTTGTTTGTTTGTTTGTTTGTTTTGAGACAGAGTCTCACTCTTATTGCCCAGGCTGGAGTGCAATGGCACGATCTCTGCTCACTATAACCACTGCTCCCCAGGTTCAGGCGATTCTCCTGCCTCAGCCTCCTGAGTAGCCAGGATTACAGTCATGTGCCACCATGAAGGGCTAATTTTTTTTATTTTTAGTAGAGATAGGGTTTTGCCACGTTGGTCTGGCTAGTCTTCAACTCCTGACCTCAGGTGATCCACCCACCTCAGCCTCCCAAAGTGCTGGGATTACAGGCGTGAGCCCTGTAGCCCAGCCAGGACAAGTTTTAATAGGGATTACCACATAATCCTTTTAATGAACTAAAACAACAGAAATTTATTATCTTACTGTTCTTGAAGTGCTGGCCAGAAGAACAAAATCAGAGTCACTGGATCAAAATTAAAGTGTCAGCTAGATCACACTGCTTCCCAAAGTTCTGTGAGAAAGCCCATCCCATTTTTCTTCCAGCTTTGGATAGCAACCCCATGGTCGGGCTTATGGCTGCATCATTGCAGTCTCTGCCTTTGTGGTCCTGTCTTTTCTTTTATCTCTGAAATCTTCCTCTGCCTCTCTCTTACAAGTATAACTGAGATCACATTTATGGTCCACTTGAGAACCCAGGATAATCTCCCCCCTCTCAAATTCCTTAATTTAGTCACATCTGCAAAACTTTTTTTTATTGTTCTTGGCCATATGAGGTCACATTCATAATTTCTAGGATTAAGACATGAATATCTTTTGGGAGACCATTTTTTAGCCTACTAAATAACTAAGCAATTTTATTCCAATTAATTTAAAAATTTAATTAAAAGATGGCCAAATTTTTAGAAAAACACAGACTACCAAAATGAACACAAGAAAAGACAGAAAATATGACTTGTCTTATTTCTTTTAGAGATTAAATATGTTTTTTAAAACATTCTCATGAAAAAAAAATGTCTGGCCAAGGTGGCTTTACCCCAGTGATTTCTTCCACACATAAGAAGTAACACCAATCCTACACAAAATCTTCCAGGTAATAAAAAAAAAGGACACATCCTAATTGATTTTATGAGAGTAGGATAACATTAATACCAAAATCTTAGTACAAAACCAAAAGAAAAAAGTATTTACTTCAATCATTTTCATGAATGCAGTTGCAACAACCATAAATGAAATATTTACAAACTGAATCCTGCCAATGACATATATGTCATCGGAGATATATATATATTCTTCCAATCACATACATAACAACAGCTAACATGTATTGAAAACTTACTTTATACTATGTACTAATGTTGTTATGCTTTACATGCATATTCTTGTATAATTTTTACCATTACCTTATGAATTAGGCACTATATTTAAACCCATTTAGCAAATAAGACAACTGAGATTGGTGAGGTTAAATGGATTACATTTATACATTACATTAATTAATGGCATAAATAGATTCCACTAAAGAGAACTACTGGAAAAACTCTGGAAGCCTTCCAGAGATGTGAATGTATCATTTCAAGGAAGAGAATGTGACTTGGGAGGGAAAGTTTGTAGTCTAAAACTTGGATCTAAGCCATCATCATCTCACTCCTAACTAACTATCCTTCTTCCATCATAGCCTGTAATCCCATAATGTATTTTCCCCCATGGTGAAAAGAATATGACTGTACATTACAACCCAGATATTGTCACTTTTCTCCTGAAAACCCCTGTCAGCTTCACATTGCACTTGAATGCCTTTATGATGGTTTACAAGGTCCTACACACTTGACCGCATATCTTACTCCTACTTCCATATCTCATCACACTACAGCCAAACTGACCTCCTTGGTGTTCCTCACACATGCTAGTACAGTCCAGCCTCCTTGCCTGTGCACTGGCTATTCAATCTGCACAGAACATGCTTCCCACTGATGTTGTAGATCTCCCTCCCAATGGAACCTTTTCAACTTCTACCATTGTCACTTTTCAGCAAAGTGTACCCTGATCTCTCTATTCAAACATAATCTCCCAAGCCCAAGGCACCCCTTTTCACCCCATCCTTATTTGTTTCCATAGCACCATCACTTCCTAACACGCTTTTAAATTAATTTGCTTAATATGTTTATTACCTATATCTGCCCAGTAGAACTGAAAGTCCAATAGAGAAGAGATTTTTGTTATATCCCCAGCTCCTATGGGAATGCCTATTTCATGTAAATACTCAGTGGATATTTGTGATGAATTCTTCAACCGAAAGTTCAGGCATATGAAAAATGAATCTGTATTTGAGACTGATTGTTCAGAGGATAGGAAATTCAATGGCTCCTCCATAGTTCTGTCCATTTGTTTTAAAATTTGAAATTGGATAACATTGTATTATATCTTCATGATTGCTGTCTAGATCCATAAGCTATTTGCTTATTTCAGTATTGATTTCTTCCAAATCCTATACCAAAGTCGCTTTTCTGAACAAAAATCTCTAGTTTCTTAATGAAGCATTATTACCATGATGATTTTTATCAGTCTGACCAAATGTCCATACTAACTGTTCAACTTCACACCACAGATTGCTGTCAACTGAAATCACTGGCCTAACAGTATTCAGAGTCTCAGTCATCTTTAAAGAAAGTGATGGAAATGTATTTGATGTGGGACAGTTCTTGCATATAATGGACTTTTTTATCCCTTGATGTTGTATGCCGTGTCCATCAATGTCAGACAAAAATAATCTGACCTTGAATTATTTGGTCCAGGTGCCACGGATGTACTGAATCAGATCAATCAAATAGCTGATTGGATCATTGTGTGACAATCAGTTCTCAAGATGACCCAAGAAAAGACATCATGGGACAATGAGTTATCTGACTACATAAACTGTAACTATAGATTACCTTATAAAGAAATCCTGATGACCTATATACAAATTACCCAACAGACTATTCTATGATAGAGTGTTCTGGAGCAATACAGATGATATCCATATTTTTAATTCTGCTAAACATAGTATCTGTAAAAATAGATGCACACAATAAATAGCAATAACAAACAATATACATGTTGAAACTACAGATGCTAAGAAAACATGTAAAATACATTTCTTATGCCTTAAGTTTTTTAAAGCTCAGTTATATGAATTATTTTTCTACAACATGATATATAACAATTTGTATATTATGGTATATTATTAGCACAATATGAAACTGATTAAAGCACTCAGCTGATGGTTTTTGCTAAAATTTGCATCTAACTTGAGTATATTTTAAAACCATGCCACAGTAAATAAAAGTAATACTCTAGGATTCAGCAAACCTTTCACTGAATTAATGCCATGTCATATAAAATAGAAGACTACTCTCTTTGAATTATCACAAAACCTCATCATATGTAAGCTATGTACTTCTCTAATGACCTGGCAAAAGTGATTTAGACTGGGAAAACTTCCAGATACTTTCTATTGATCTGATTCCAGCACACCTTTTCTTTTAGTGTATCTGAGGAAAACAGTCTTCCGCATACTAGTGTTCATTAAACATCTTCCTCTTAAACATATCTAGTCGTATGCTACACTTGGCTAAATGGTTTTGATATGTTTTTCACTCACTGTATGTTTTTGAGCCCTGCTAACTGCTAGGTGTTTGCTCTGGATGCTAAGAATTCAGCAGTAAACAAGATAGCCTAAATTATATTAGAGGAGAAAATGTTTTTTAAAATGAAAATAAAAGTACAGATTATAGTGAGTTGGAAGATGAATAAGATTACATACTACAGTACTTGGAAACAAGCTTTGATAGGATAAGGAAAGCCTTTTCTCTTACCCTGAGTCACCTGTGAGGGCTAAATCCTAATTAATTGATGAGGGTAGGCATTTCAGTGAAGGTAGAACTTTAACTTCTAAATCATCATTCTGCTATTTACTTTCAAAAACAATTTTTTACCCTCTTAAGCATGAAGGATTACCACGAATTACAGAATTACAGAATATTAGTACTGGAAGCCACCTTCAAGTTTATCTACTGTTTTGTTCTATCTCATTTTAAAGATGAGATACCGAATGCCTGGAGAGCAGAGTTTTATGAAAATTTGCCAGTGTTAATCTGAAGTAGAGCCATGACAAATGTTGGGATCTCTTGACTCCCAGCTCAATGTTCATTCCTCTCACACAGAATCTAGGTATCCAGGCTAGCATTCCATCGATAGGAAAACCTTAGACATACTGCCCAGATAAGCGTTAGGCTAAGGATAACCATGTTTAGCCCCTACCCACTGTAATATTACATTTCTCATACATGGTACCTTTTCTCCAATGAATTCAAAAACTTTCTGGCAAGTGATCACATTTATATTACTACTTAAAACACCCCTGTGGCATAAGCAGAAGTCATTTATTTCTGAAGTTGACGAGCTGCCTGGGATGGCAAAATAGGCCACCTGGTGCCTATTAAAATCAAGTCAGGAAATTCATTGTAGATAAAGGTAGAAACCAAATGATGGATATAAGCAGCCATATGATATTTACACAGTAACATGACATTTTAAATTGTTCAGGCTGTTTTCACTATTGGCATAATTATTCACCCACTGAAACATACATTCAATTCTTCCTGCTAAATCAGCTAAATTGTGGACCTTATTTTCTCAAGCATAAATAGATAGACAGATGATAGATAGATGATAGGTAGGTAGGTAGGTAGATAGATAGATCGATAGATCGATAATAGATAGAGAGATGGAGAGACAGAAAAGATAGAGAAAAGATAATGCCTGTTTTTCTGTGTGGGTGGGATCCATGGGGATATAAGGAAAACTTGTGATGACTGAAAAGGAATTGAGAAACATACTCACAAATCTTGAAGAAATAATTAGTTTCTTCCATCAGTCACAAGGTATGTAAATGAATTATTAGTTGCACCAGTTATTTACGGCTAATCAGTTGTTTACTAATTGGTCATGTCCATGCAGTGTCCATTTGTGTCTTATCAGCTGTTTAATATTTTTATACTCTCCTAGCTATTAAAATGAAAGTCAAACTGCGCTTTGACATGTAATTCTACCTGCTTTGTCTTATGTTTTGGTGACACTATATTCAAGACCATTTATGTGATTGGAAAACAGTGTAGATAAAATTTTATGCTGATAAGTAAACTTGAACTTCAACTATTGGAATATAAAATGAGGGGATGAGAGCACAAGAGATTGGGGTTAATTTTACGAGAAAGGACATTGGATGAGGGAGCAATATTTGTAAAGATGCTTGGTTTATTAAAGTTTCGTGTTCAGAAGCATCTTTTAATTTCTACTCGTGCTGTCGATTCTTGGTGGCCGTTATCCCCCAGAGCAGTGGGGTTTGCATGCTTTCTTTGAACTTGCCAGGGATTCTGTTTGAAGCGGATTATTTGAGTTTGACAACTGGGAGCAACCCTGCCTCTCTACTGGAGGATAGAAGAGCTGTTTGTTTGACCAGCTGAGAGAAATGTACACAGAGGCAAACCTGTCAGTGCCACTGGGTCCCAAGGCCCTCAATAGGATATGGAATAACAGCTGTTTGCTACAGTGAACAGATCAGAGGATTTTCATTTAATAAATTGATGCTCTTCTTTTATTAATATTTTTAATGGAGTCTGGCTTCATGTCCTGCTGTGACCCTTTCTACTTACATTTTTTGGGGTAATCAAACTGGCCAATAATCTAAGCCATGAGTGGACAACCTTGGAGGTGGGAGTGGGTATGAGAAATATTAGAAGGCTCAGGCTATATATGGGCAAAAAGAAAAGGAGGAAAGCAGCTACAATAACTCCTCTGAAGCTAAAGAATCATAATATATGCAACAGTGTAATTTTTAAACGAGTCTTCATTGCCTTGTTTGTTGTCATTATTTTTAAACAAGATTCTAAAATCTAAGGCTACATGTCCATAAAAGGTTATTCATTGAAACAGAAGTGGGAAATTGCCTTAGAAATGTATTGTATTATGAATGCAAGAAATACACTGTCAACAATTCCATTCACATGCTTTGTCTGTTTTCTTTTGTGTTGCAGTATAACACTTAGAAAAACACACAAAACAAGCTGACAACCAAAGGAACTTTTCCAAAATGAATAGCCCATGTAACCATGATGAAAATAGCTGGTACCCTGACAGTCTCCCTTTTGTCCTCTTCCTATTAGTAACCCTGCCCTTACTCCCTAGAAGTAACTGCTATCCTAATGGCTAACACCAAACTTCAGTTCTGCTTGCTTTTGAAATGTGTAGAAATGAAGATATTTAAGTATGTATGCTTTTGTATTTGACTTTTTTAAGCATTCTGATTGTGAGATTCCACAGTGTTGCAACTAGCTGTCAGTCATTTGCTTTTTTTAAAAAAATTTATTGCTGAATAGGATTCTATCATAGGACTATTCGGAAACATTTATTTTATCTATTGTAACATTGTTAGACATTTTAATTACTCCACATACTAACACATGTGACACATGACACTGTTGATAATTTTGATTTTAACCATTACAGTGAGTAGGTTACCACACTCAATGAATGCCTTTTCTCATTAATAATCAGAGAAACAGTTTCTTTGATTAAATGCCTAGTCAAATATTTTGCCCTTTTTCTTCTATTGGATTGACTTTTTTCTAAATTATTCCTAGGATATCAGTATATATTATCTGTTTATTATATATGTGAAAAATATCTTTTCTTAGTCTGCATCTTGCCCCTTTGTCTTTCCTTATTTCTTTCATTGAACAGAAATTCATATTACTAAAACCTAATTAGTATAATTTTAAATTAATCTAATTTTTTATGTTTAATGTATTTTGTGTCTATTGCAGAAATTTTTCTTCTGTCCCAAGATTCTAAAATTATTCTCTTACATTATTTTCTAAATTTGTTTTACCTATAACGTTCTGATGTAAAATTATTCTGGAAGTGATTGTTTTATGATGTGAGATAAGAGTCAAATTCATTTAAGAGTTTTCATTTCCTACTGCTCTGCTGCACACTCTTGTCATAAATCAGCTCTCTCTGTATGCGTGGGTCTCCTGGCCTCTGCTGTGTTACACTGGCCAATTTTCCTATCCATAAACCAATGTCAGTTTTAGTTAATGCAGCTTTAAATTAATCCTTAATATCTGAAAAAGTGAGTCTTTCCCCGGCCCCCTTATTCTTTGTCAAGAAAAGTTTAGTTATTCTTAGCATTTGCAAATAAATTTTAAAGTCAACTTATCAAGTTCCAACAACACACACAAACAAACAAAAATTTACATTTTATTGGAATTGCATTAAATTTAGAAAATAACTTGCAGAGAGTTTACATCTTTACAACATCTAATCTTTCCATTGATAAACATGGGGTAACCCTCCATTTATTTAAGTATTCCGTTTCTCTTCAAAATGATGTATACTTTATGTGTAGGGGTCCTATACATGTTTATTGTATTTATTTTGTGCATTTAAAAATGTTTGCTGTAAGTTATTTGTTATTTTATCTTCTAGCATTTGTGAAAAATACAATTTATTTGTATATATTTACCTTGTATCTAAGAACCTTGCTAAATTCATTTATTGATATTTCATCTTTGTATATACAAAATTATATATTCTTTTATTTATTTATTTAATAATATGTTTCTATCTTTTTGGCATCATTAAATTTTAACTTTTACTAACAAATGTGCTTAAGGACATACATTTTCTTCCAGGAATGTTTTCAGCAGCACTGGATGAGTTTTGATACATGGTATTTTTTAATTTTCTTCTGTTTCCCACTGTGTTCATTGATAGTTCTTTATGCCTGGGTTATTTTCTTTTTTTTCTTTTTTTTTTTTTTTCTGTTTGTTATTGATTTCTATATACTTATTCTTTGTCTATATCCTTAACCTGAACTGGCCTGTGCCTTGAGGGTTCCCGTTTCTTGTAACACTTTTCCCTGGCCTCATAAGTCCTGAGAAGACTTTTTCTGATGTCATTTATTTTTTGTCTGGTCTGAGCCATATTATGGGCCATTTCAATGCTGCACACATTAGGTCCTTGTAGTCGGCTGTCTGCCAGCCCTGTGCTACCTGCAATGCATGTTTTTCCTCTCAAGTAGTCCTAATGGAAAATGTATTGACTCTATTATGATTTCTAACTTCATCTGGGTCCTCAGTGCTCCGCAGCATGCTTTCTATTCTCTCCTTATATTTTTTTCATGTGGTATGACTCACAACCTCTGTTCCAAACTTTCCATTCTAGAGCCACCAGGTCTTCCTCCTTCTCTTCTCCCTAAGTATAAGACCTACCCTGTTCTACTGGGCAGATTGAAGTTCTCCGGTTTAAATTCCTTAAAATCCCCTCTTCTCCAGCTGAGATGTTTTGGGCACTCACCTAAATTTCCACTATAAATGTATTATAATCCTTCCTCATTATCTCTTCCTTTGCTCCATCTTCAGAGGAAGCACATTGCATTCTTTTCCCAAAGCTAACCTTGCTGTCATACATTACTTTATGACATGCTTTTTCACAACCCCTCTAATTTTAAGATTTTCTCTTCCTTTGCTTAAAAAAAAAAAATCCCCTTATAATACTTCTCTCACCAATATTGCTATTATACATAGAATTTATCTTCTAAGCCAGCTCTTCAGGGGATTTAGCCAGTCCAATCCAAATTCACACAAATCAGAACCAAAACAGATAATCACTGCTCCCTTTATGCTTCATGGATTGTAACACTGCATAAGACACTGCTTTATTCCAACTTACTTATCTCAGTTGATGGGTGAAATTGTGACTCCATCATAGGCCGTGTTGCTAAAAACCCAGTCAGAAGTACAAGCCCTAATTCCCTCTTTATATTCTGTCCTCAATATTTAAATACTTATTTATTTGGAAGACTTCTCTTTCCAAACATAGTAAAGTAGATAAGTGTTTAAGGAGGCCTATGAATTACTTTTCCCTATAATCCCATTTTAGAATAGTCTTTGTAAACAATAGAGAATTGAAATCGTTAAAAACATCAGGAAATCCTATAATAAAAGAAGGTGTGAATAGTAAAAGCTGTTTATTTCTCCCTAAAGATTGTGGCCTGTGATTATTTTTATACAATATTTGTACTTCTAATTATGTCTTGTGCTAATATTATAATTATTTTCCATTCTTTGCTCATACCTTGACTGATAACAGCTACTCAGAAGCATGCTTAGTGACAGCAGGAAAATGTTGGAATTAAAGATCTAAATTATGCTCATAAAGCTCATAGATAACCAAGAACTGGGAATCTCACTGATGTTTTCCACATTCAAAGCAGCTTTACTCACCCTCACACCTTTCTCATATTATTTGATAATGACCATATATATTATGTATGTGGATGTACTACTTTACTAGAAATTATTATGGTAACATGTCAGATTTACCCAACAACTTTCCCTCTGAATCCTTTTTCATTCATCTCTTAACAAAAAATCCTTAGGAAATTTGATTCTTATTCTTAAATCTAAAATTTCAGGTTTCATTTGTGTCCTAGAGGAATCTAAATCCATTTTAACATATAGTTTTCAAAGTAAAATCCATTTAAACCATCCAAAAAGTTTTAATTGATGTTTATAATAAATTTTACATTATGATAAAATGGAGATGGATGGGGCTTGAGGGCATTGAATTGGATATTCTCCAAGGCCCCTTTCAGCTTAAATATACTTGGATTTTGAGGAAAAAAATTACTATTGCCAATTCTGACATCCCTGGAAAGAATAGACGCTTTTAAGTATGTGGCAGAGTAATCTTTTGAATGTATTTTTACGTGTTCATTAATTTACTGAGGGAAAAATAATCTTTATATATTAGAGAAAGTGATCTTCTGTTTCCTGCAATCAGATTATTATCTATAATGCCAACTATTTAATATGTTTGTATAGCTATTTAAGGTTTATGAAGAGCTTCTCATGGGCATTTAATCATCACAACCACCCTATAACAGATCTACCCTGAGGAAAAAAAAAAAATTAAGATGAGACTGCAAAAGCATAAATGATCTAGCAAAATCACCAAGTTCCTAAATGGTGGAGTTGGTACACAGAGAACTTTCTGAAAAATGTTATTACTGCAGTCTCTATGTAAACATCATCCTGATGGATTCTTTTTTCTACCCCTAATATACATACCAGAAATGTGTTCACTTTAAAATAATCTGTTATAAATATAATTTAATAAATATATTTTCCTTGTCAAATAATAGTGAAGAAAGAAATTCAGCAAAGTGTACAGGCCTACGCCAAACATGGAAGACTTGGTGGTAGAGAAGACTAGTGTCATTGAATGGCTTATAAGCACAACCTTATTCAGTCTAAAATCCCAAAAACCATTACTGCCCAGTAAGAAAGTGAAATGGTCCTTGGAAATTTTAAACCACTCTTTTCTTATGAGATGAAAATGCTCATTGGCACAAATTTATCATCAAGGTCAATTTAATCCACATTAAGAAGAAACTGGGGAATAAACCTTGAGAGTGACCATGCTAATCATTCCCTTGACAAGATGAGGAATTCAAAATTTATCTTAAGTTTTGAATTTAACTTAAGTAACTCAGCACTTACTTCACACTGATAAGGTCTGTGCTATGCAGGTTACTGCAGGGCTGATCTTCTAAGTCAAGCACAACTATTTCAAAAATTTTTTTATGGCTTCTTTGCTTCATTTGAGGATGCAGGTTAAGATGCTTTATGTACTTCTCCTGATGAAGCACATGATGTTTCTGATCATCCATAAATGTATTAATAGATGTTCATCTTTTCTCACATACGTATCATTCCTTGTAGAGTTAGCTCTTCCGTAGTCAATGCAGTGGTAGACTCAACAGCTGATTTTGTCTTCTTCTTAGATTGTTCCAGTTACTGAGGTCTAGAAGTCTAGAAAACAACAATAATGTTCATTTGGTACTATCAAAATGAGTCTTTTTTGTGGTAAGTCCAGCACTACCCTAGTATATTCTGCCATACATTATGAACCAAAACTGTTCACCAGAACATAAAACAAATAACGTAGAGAGAAGTCCAGCAGAATAAAGCGTGTGCAGAATATCTTTGGAATAAGCTGATGAGAACTCATTGATTGAGAATGCACAGTCTGCCACACTAATGTTCATAGCACATACATACATAATATATATAATACATATGTATTTTATATAATATATAAATACATTAAATATATTAAACATTTAATCTAGTTAAATATAAACTATATTAATAGACAATATGTTATATTAATATATTATGTTGAATAGTTATAAAATATACCTAAAATACATAAAATATATATAAAATATTTATTTGCACATATGCACAAATTTCTTACCTTTTAAAGTCACTATTGAATCAACTCAAATTAACCAATCTATACTCAACTTTTACTATCTTTTGAGGCCCTGAATTGGAGCCTGGATTATTGCAACCATTTTTACTAACTAGTCTCCTGTGTCTATTCTTGTGATAGCTAATTTTATGTGTCAAATTGGCTGGGCCACAGTGCTGAGATATTTAATCAAACATTATTCTGGGTATTTTTATGAGGTCATTTTTGGATGAGATTGGCATTACGTATATATTTTTAACTGACAAAGTTGTATGTATTGACCATGTTCAACATAGTTTTTGAAGTAGATGTGCATTGTGCAATGACTAAATCTAGCTAATTAACATATTCATTACCTCACATGGTTATCATGCTTGTGGTGAGAACACTTTATATCCATTCTCAATATTTTTCAAGAACACAAAATATTGTTAACTACAGTCACCATGTTTTTTCTAATGGTGGCTCTTATAAGCAATGCTGCAATGAATACCTTTATACATCTTTTCTTGTATGTTCATATGAGAGTTTGTCTAGATTTACATCTAGAAAATATTGTCACTTATTTGTGTTAGCAGTTTTACTGGATATTGCCAAATTATTCTTCCATGTAGCTGCACCAATACCTACTGTCACCAGCAATGTATGACAGGGTTTAATCCTTGCAAATACTTAACTCCTTAATTTTCAGATTTTTGTAACTGGTAGATGAGGTTGAATGTCATGTTGTATAGACATCCTTCTGATCATATATCAAGACTCAGGTTGGGGATTAGCTCTCTCGGGACATTTTTGCCGGTCTTATTCTTTGTGTTCCCTTGCTCAACTCTAGCAGAGTATATAAAACAGTATTTTGAAGTCATTTGTTTTCTCTCCTACTTTACCTACAAGAGTGTGATCTCATCAAGGGTTGGTATCTATTCTTGTTTGCCTTCAAGTTACCAGATCACACAACAATGGCAAACACATGAGTATATGATCAATAAATGTTTAAGTGAGCAAAAATATAATAGTGAATAATTCCAGGCTCAAAACAAGTTTGGGGCACATTTTTGAACAACAGGGCATAAGAGAATGTCAGGATTGGCCTTCACATCCTTGACCTTGTGTGGTCCTGGCCATAGCATAGACTCTTTTCATGTATTTCCAAAGGGACTTGACCTTAGCAAGTCATGAAGGTCTAGATGTGGGAAGCATCATAAATATTACTGGTAAAAGTCATGATAATTTAATACCTACTATTTCAATGTTTCATTTATTCAGGAAGAAGCACTCACTGAATATTATCAAAGAATTTTAAGATTCCCAGAGAAGTCTCAAATATTTTGAAACAAATTTTGGCTAAACTCTTAAGACATGAACAAGATGCAAGTGTCTCAATATATTGAAATTCTCATTTATTCATGACAATGAGAATTTCGTGATGATGAGAATGTCGTTTAACTATTCTGAGTCTCAATTTTGCAGTATGTAAGATTGAGATGATAACAGAACTTGCCTCATAGGATTGTTGTGAGGATTACATACAATGATGCATGCAAATGCTTCACACAATGTCTGAGATATTTAGTGCATGGACCAGGTGCTCAATACATGATATAGGGACTTTAATTATTATCATTGTTATTGTCGTTTGACTTTCATCTTAAAGGGAAAAAATTGTCTCCTTTCTCATTCATATTACCAAATAGACCTTTAATTTAGAGGGAATCTTTTAATAAGAAAATTAACAAAAGGTATTTTCTTATCTCATGTTCTTTATGAAAATTGTCTAGTTATCCATTTAGATTTTGGCTTCAATCCATAACAAAAGTTTATACCATAAGTGCATTAGAATTACTTTCTAAACCTAATCTACCAAAAAACCTAGTCTGCTAATCAACATTTTCAGTACCTTCCAATTTTCACTCTCACTACAACACAAGCTAATATTTTTATTTGACAACATTTATTTAAGTATATACTAATTTCCTAGAGCTACTGTAAAAAGTGCCACAGACTTGGTCACTTAAAGCAACAGAAATTTAATAATTTAATATCTCACAGTTCTAGAGTCAAGAAGTCAAAAATGAAGGTGTCTACCAGGCTGTGCTCTCTGAAGCCTCCATGGTAGGATCCTTCCTAAGCTTATTTTGTAAAAGTATCTTCTTTTTTCTATAGTCATTGTATTCAGGAAATTCAAAACACATCAGCTCTTCAAACCCTTTGACTCAACCATGATGGGTTATTTGTGTAGAGCAGACATCATCAATAATATCATCAACATCATCATCATCGGCCATCATAACAACTAGCATTTTTCAGCACTCCTATGACTAACAAAAAGATTCAAAATTTTTAAGAATTATTTCTTAATAGCCCTATTAATATCATGTAATATTTCTAAGTGGTAGAACTAGACTTGGACTCTGAATGCTCTGTGAACAGATCCCAAGATGTAAACCACTATGTTATACTATTATGTTAAAAACATTATGAAATTGCTGATATTCAAACATTTTACAAACGTTCAACCCAATACATGTTACTATTTTTCAGGAAACAAATATGAATATGCTTAGGTTATACACATATATCTAAGATATAAAGCTTATTGTTCTATAGGAAAAATTTCTGATACTATATTTTTCCAATTGGAAATTGTCATTCACCATCTAAACCTACTTCAGAGGACATTTAGCTCATCACATGAATATGTTAGCCAAAATGGTTCAGTAAGTAAAATTATTTGCTGTAGATAATTAGTGGAAAGATGACAGGCACAGTCAGTCAGTTGGCTGGGATGCCCCTATTCACTTTCAATGCCACCTTATTCTGCCTAAAAGATTTTATTTTGTATTGCCATGAAAGAAACAAGTGCCTCAAGTGGCATAAAATTCATAATGCAGCTTACAAACTGTAAAGTTATCCATTGGGAATCAATGACTTCTTTACAGCTTTGTACTTTTATGTGGACAGCATAATCCAGTGAATTGGGACATGAATAATTGTCTTTGATTGTTGGGATGCTATGTAACAGAATGGGAGAGGGAAAGTCCAAGTTTCAAGTCCAGGCCTTATCATTTTCTCTTAACTGTGTGACTTAACCATTTCTGAACTTCACTGCCTTCTTCATTTTCCTTCATTGCACTAACATACCTTACGGTGTTATGACCCTATAGTTTTACTGCTACACTGAACAACACTTTATCTCAAGGAACTAATGTTAAAGGAAGAACATATGGGACACAAAGGAATGGGTTCTGATCTTGTATTTAATCTACTATTAGGGTCACAGACAAATCATTTAGCCTTACTGGATTTCAGTATTCTTATTCAATGATGTTATGAACTAAATCTTTATGTTCCCCAAATTCATATATTGAAATTCCAACACCCAAGATGTTGATATTAGGAGGTGGGGGACTTTGGGAAGTGATTAGATAATAAGGGTGGAACCCGCATGAATGGATTGTATCCTAATAAAATAGACCCTAGTGAGCTCCCTTGCCCCTTCTGCCCTGTGGGAACACAGTGAGAAGGCGCCATCTGTGAACCAGGAAGGCGGCTGTCACAACACCACACTACACTGAGTCTGTGCGGCTCCTTGATCTTAAACTTCCCAGCCTCCAGAACTATGATAAATAAATGTTTGTTGTTTAAGCCATCCAGTCTATGGTATTTTTGTTATAGTAATCCAGATGAATGAAGACAAGTAAAATAGTTGCATTAAATCCCATGCCCAGATTTCAAATTTCATGCATTTATTTTAGATTCATTATGATGTTGTTTTGCAGCAATAGAGCAATGAGACTGGGAATATAGAATTTTGACCAGGCAGGATTAGAAATTTTCCCTGAACAATTTGATTTAAAGGAATTTGGTATAAGCACCTTAGTCAGTCTTACAACTGGGTGAAATAAAAACCTAAAGCCTTTGCCTTTCTCTTACCTTGAAATTCTGTGTGAACATGGTCTACAGAATCTATCAAACCTTCTTTTTTAATGACTATGTCACAACCTAACGTTAACTTATTTTATACCTGCAAAAAGGCTTTCTAAATGGTTTAGGCATATGAATTTCAAATGTTCTACCTCATTTTTTGCAAGTTTTTCCTGAAATTGCTGTTGATTTCTGGATTTCTATGTTAAAAAATGAGGAAAGAATGTTCCTAAATTTTGATAGCTGAATATAACACTAAATGACACCAAGGTTGGATTTTACATTTAACTACATTTGCATTTAGATCAATGCATATAGAGATATGCAATATTCTGTATACTTTCACCTGAATAAATAGGTTGTACTGCATAATGAAACATTTCAGGCAATGCATGTTGGCCAATTTGAAAGCATCACATTTAATAAAACTTTAAATAACCCCCTTCAGGCTTAAAAACAAAACTATTAAGCTGCATATTCATAATATTTTATAAATTTTTTAGATTTTTTTAATTGACAGATGTAATTGTAAATATAATGCACATGATTTTTTGAAATCTATAATTTTATGTATCACTCCTTTGTGTTCTTAAATATAGAATATGTACAGAGAATGACTTTGAGAGCTGGAAGACTATATAATAGCCTAGAAAAATTCCCTAGTTAGGAATCAGAAGGCTAGATTATCTTTGTTGGAAAAAATTAAAAAGTAATGCTCACAAATTAACTATATATAATTGATCTAATTTTTGTTTTAGTACAGTAGTTACTCATGGGGGATACTTTCCAAAACCCCAGTGGATGCCTGACACTGTGGATAGTACCAAACCTTATATGTATTGTTTTTTCCTATACATGTATACCTGGGATTAAGCTTACCTTATATATTAGGTACAATAAGAGATTAACAATAATAAATGATAATAAAATAGAACAATTATATCAACCAACTATAATTAATAAGATAAAATGAGTGCTTGAACACAAGCATTGTAATAGTGCAACAGTGAAAGTGAAAACTTAGCTACTAAGTGACTGAGAGGTAGGTAGCATGTATAGCACGGATGCATCATGTCACAGGTAGGAAGGAGCAAGACTGCCTGAGATTTCATCACTCTACTCAGAATGATGCAATTTAAAATTTATGCTATTTTTATTGCTAGATTTTTTCATTTAATATGTTCAAATGGCAGTTGACTTCAGCTAACGTAAGTCACAGTAAGTGAAACCTCAGATAAGTGGGGACTACTGTATTTTAAAAAGTGAGTTTTTTATACTTGGCATGTAGGGACAGTGAACACATTGTCTTTGATTATTGAGAGACTATGTAACAGAATGGGGAAAGAGTAAAGTCCGTGGTTCAAATACATGCCCTGTCGTTTTCTCCGTGCCTTATGGTATAACATTTCTGAACTTTACGGCCTTCATCTTCCTTCATTGCACTGCATACTTTTCAGTGTTAAGACTAGTTTTATCGATACATTGAACAATGCTTTAATTCAAGAAAATAATGTTAAAGGGAAAAAGTATTCTAATGTGTTTTGTCATTTATGCCTCTCTCCTGTGGCAGGACAATATTTTTATAGCCTTTGGAGATAAGAAAATAGAGGTTTCGTGTGGCAATAAATTACACGGGCAATAAATTGCACAAGCACACAGAGATGCTAAGTAATGGAGTTAGGGCAGGAAACCATGTCTTCTGCTACCAGTTCAGTGTGACTACCTTCCCATTGCAAAGACTCCCACCACACCTTGCTACCTCCTAGATCAAAATGGGAAGTGACTCAGGCACCATTAATTTCACTGTGGCTTTACCAAGTTGTTTTCAGCCCCAAGATGTTGAGGACTAAGTTGTTTCTAATCCCAAAGTTGGGGTCTTTTTTATTTTATTGAAATGGAGGTAATGTTAATGATTGGTAGTCGTGATTTCTAACAATAAGATGGTTGTTTTAAATTCATCCAGGGTAGGACTCAAATCACTACAGGGTACTCTTGAAATATGAATGCAGCCATTCAGTATTATTAGGTGTTCTCCTATTACGATGGTATAGGGCCTGCATGTAAGTTCCTGAAGTATAGATCTAAAACCCTACAACCTCTACACTGCTATTCAAATGCCTACTCCTCATAGTCATAACTACCTACAAATAAACGTTGGAACCTTTTGCTAAAAAACGATGACTTTTTGAAAATGTGCTATTCCCCTTAGCAACCTCCACATCCCATAAGCTCAACTCTATAGTCATGTTTTTACATTTACTATCTCTGTTAAATCTAGTGAAATGGCAAATTTGTGAACCAGAAGTGAAAGACAAATATTTATATTCATGTTGCCTTGTCTTCAAATAAGGAGGTTGGTTAACTTGATTATCTCAGGCCTAATAATTCAAGAGTCACTAGAAACCACACCAAAACTGCACTTTTTGCTATTCAGTTTTTATGAAACACCTATTCTTGGATTTTCCAAGTAGGGTTCCATGAGAAAATTAAGCCTTACAGAAAATGACTTGGTAACACTTTTCTCAGTTATTCCATTCTAGAGGCACAGGATAAAAGTTCCCTCTTCCTTCCACTGGATGCCTTAAGACTTAATTCTTCAGTAGAATGTTCCTTGAGAAGGTCTGCTAGACCTTAGGTTTTACAAGGAAGCAAAAAATTTAAACTATCTTGAAGATAGTGATAATGACTACTGTTGCTTTCCAGATCATTAGATGCTTCATATATAGCAAGGGATGGCAAGTGCTGGCCTGTGGGCCATGTACTTTTGTAAATAGATTTATTTTTATGTTTTTGTAGGTGACTTTAAAATGTTGTTAACTTTTAATTTTCTGGGTACATAGTAGATGCATGTATTTGTGGAGTACATGGGATATTTCGATACAGACATGCAATGTGTAATAATCACATCATGGAAAATGGGGTATCTATACCCTCAAGCATTTATCCTTTGTGTTACAAACAATTCTGTTACACTCCTTATTTTTAAATGTACAGTTATTATTGATTATAGTCACCCTGTTGTGCTCTCAAATAGCAGGTCTTATTCATTCTTACTATTCTGTTTAAAACAGACCATCCCTCCCTCCCCACCTGCTCCACTGCCACTGCCCACTACCTTTCCTAACCCCTGGTAACCATTCTTCTCCTCTTTATGTTCATGATTTCAACTGTTTTGATGTTTAGGTCCCACAAATCAGTGAGAACATGTAATGTTAGTCTTTCTGTGTCTGGCTTATTTCCCGTATCATGATAATCTCCAGTTCCATCCACGTTTTCACAAATGACAAGATCTCATTTTTATGGCTGAATAGTACTCCATTGTGTATATGTATTGCATTTTATTTATCCATTTATCTGGTGATGGACACTTAGGTTGTTTCTAATATTAGCTATTGTAAATGGTGCCACAAATGGGAGTGCAGATACCTCTTCAATACAGATTTCTTTTCTTTTGGGTATAAACCCCAGCAGCAGGATTGCTGGATCATGTGTTAGCTCTATTTTTAGTTTTTTGAGGAACCTCCAAACTGTTCTCCATAGTGGTTGTACTAATTTACATTTCCACCAAAAGTGTACATGGGTTCCATTTTCTTCACATCCTCACCAGCATTTCTTACTGCCTGTCTTTCGGATATCAGCCCTTCAGACTAGGGCTGAGAAGATATCACATTGTAGTTTTGATTTACATTTCTCTGATGATCAGTTATGCCAAGTACCTTTTCATATGTCTGTTTGCCATTTGTCTGCATTTTTTGAGAAACGTCTATTCAAATATTTTGCCCATTTTTGATTGGACTGTCATATTTTTTTCCTATAGAGTTGTTTTAGCTCCTTATATATTCTGATTATTAATCCTTTGTCAGATTAGTAGTTTGCAAATATTTTCTCCCATTCTGTGAGATTGCTTTTCACTTTTTTTTTATTGTTTGCTTTGAGGATGGTTTTTAACTTGATGTGATCCAATTTGTCCATTTTTGCTCTGGCTGCTTGTGTTTGTGGGTATTCCTCAAAAAGCTTTTGCCCAGATCAATCAATGTCCTGCAGAGCTTCTCCAATGTTCTCTTTTAGTAGTGTTCTAGTGTGAGGTCCTATATTTAAGTCATGATTTTCATATATGATGAGAGATATGGGTCTAGATTCATTCTTCTGCATATCCAGTTTTCCCAGCCCCATTTATTGAAGAGACTGTCTTTTCCCCAGTGTATGTTCTTGGCACCTTTGTCAAAAGTGAGTTCACTGTAGGTTTTCAGATTTCTTTCTGGATTCTCTATTCAGTTGCATTGGTCTGTGTGTCTGTTTTTATGCCAGTACTATGATGGTTACTATAGCTCTGTAGTATAGTCTGAAATCAGATAATATGATTCCTTCAGTGTTATTCTTTTTGCTCAGGATAGCTTTGACTATTCTGGTTTCTTTGTGGTTCCAAAGAAATTTTAGCATTATTTTTCTATTTCTATAGAAAATGTCATTGATATTTTGATAGAGATTGCATTGAATCTATTGATTGCTTTAGGTAGTATGGACATTTTGAGTATTGATTCTTCCAATCCATAAACATGGAATATTTTCCTGTTGTTTGTTGTCCTCTTCAATTTCTTTCATCAGAGTTTTATAGTTTTCATTATAGAGATTTTTCACTTGTTTGGTTAATTTCTAAGTATTTAATTTTATTTGTGGCTATTATAAACAGTATTACTTTTTTATTTCTTTCTCAGATTGTACACTGTTGGCATAGAGAAATGCTACTGATTTTTAATGTTAATTTTGAATTCTGCAACTTCACTTAATTTATCAGTTCTAATAGCTTTTTGTGGAATCTGCAGGATTTTCCAAATATAAGATCATACCATCTGCAAGCAAGGATATTTGACTTTTTCCATTCCAATTTGAATGCCTTTTATTTTTTTCTCTTGTCTGATTGTTCCAGCTAAGACTTCCAGTGCTATGTTGAGTAGTAATGGTGAAATTGGGCATCCTTGTTGTGTTCCAGATCTTAGAAGAAAGGCTTTCAGTTTTTCCCATTCAGTATGATACTAGCTGTGGGTATGTTGTAAATAGATATATATCAAAGCTCATGCTTTATGTACTGCCTATGGTTGCTTTCCCAAATACAATAACAAAATTGCCTGCATGATTGCAGAAGAGATTTCATGTCTTGCAAAGCCTAAAATATCTACTATCTATTCCTTTAAAAAAAAAAAAAAAAGTTATATGACCCTTATCATAGAGTAAGATCACCTATTTGATTGGTTTTCATTCCTCCCTAAAAATTATCAATAAAAGGAATAGGAAGACATTAGTAACAAATGTGCATAAATGCTCTTCTTTTTAAACTATTTGAAGTGTAGGTACACATTGTCTTTCCAGATATACCCTGAATTGTCTCCAAATGGAAACAGAATTTATTCAGTTCACAATAACAGCTACCAATTTTTTTAAAAAAATTATAAAAACAATTGAACATCCTTCCCAATATAATCAGCACATCTTCTATTTTAACTTATTGTTTAAATCACATGTTGTTGGATATCTTATAAGATGGCAAGAGACTGGAGTTTTAGTTAAGTAATTATCTCTAATTTATATAAATTATGTCTTTATAAAACTCCTAATTATAACAACTAGCTTTCCTGTGTAGTTGAGGCATGAAGTGTGCATTCAAGCAATTAGAAAGACATCATCAAGTGACTTCCACCTTCTTTTGGAAGCTGAAAGATTATAATAAAGTTTTTAACATTTTACATAAAAATAAAGTATGAGTGTTATGTTAAGATAATTATATCTTTGTCCATATTTTTAAGGTTGGAGTTTATCCTTTCTCTAGCACATAACAAACAAAACTGGATTAGTTTACAAACTGTGCAGAACCGAGGCAGCTGAGAAGCGTCTGGATAAACCGATCTCAGCAGAGTGTTCAGCAGAGGAATGATTGATGGAAACCTAATCATTTCTTTTATGCAGGTCAAATATTCACAACCCTAAAAAGTCTGCATATCTCAAGCATTTTGCAGTTTTTACAGCTTTCTGATCATCTACTTTTTTTTCCTCCTTAACATAAAATGTTTCCAGGACCCAACAGCTGGTGCTTGCTGGCTGAAGGAATGAACAGGAAGACAATGTGTTCACAGGATTATGGAACAGGCTGAGAGGAGAATTTATGCAGAGTTTTATAAGCTTAGTCAGGCAGAAAATAGATTGGAGTGCACAGAGGAAATAATGTGTCATTCAAAGCTTAGCTTACAGACACAGCCTTCATAACATAGAAGCAACCATGGGCTGTTCTTGCTCCTGCAACTTCAACTGTTACCTTGAAGTTTGGGTGAAATAGCAGAAACAGCCTGCACTGAGGTCTTACTCTTCAGTAGCTTTTATTGTTTGCCTGTCAAAATCAAACCACAACCCCTACACTTCACCCACCTTACCCCCACCCTCACACATGCTCACGACTTAGAAACGTTCAGTAATGGCCAATACTCAAGCACTGCGATAACTGAGAAGTGCTAAAGAGAAATGGTTCATCCATAAGAATGAAGAGCATCCTCTAATCAGCATGACTGACCTTTGAAGGCTTTTTGAAAAAAGCTCTGATTTCCAGCAAGCTCTCTGGGCATTCATAACTTCACCTTCCTTTAATGAGCTCCCGTATGTCACTTGTAATTCATCTAAGTGCTCTAAATTCCCCTAGGTTGTAGAGTGTATTTCATGCTCCTAATTTGAAACATAACACAACATGTCTAGTTGGTTGGTTGGAAATGACAATCATGTTTCTTTAACATCGTTTTTTCAAATGGTTTAGCTGAGTTTCTGTCATCAGAATGATGAATAATTTGATTCATTTGTTTCTTGTTTCTGTTGATTATCTTGATTCTGTTTTATAAGCAAAATTATTGTCCTAAGTGCTTCTCAGCAAATGGCCTGACTAGTACTGTCTCGGGTTGTGCTTCTAGACACACTCTTATGACAATATATTCAAAGTAACTATTTCATTGGTTCTCTCAAGGCTCAAAAATACCTTTTGTTCCTTCTAAATGGTAATTAATTTCCAGAAAAATAAATGGGAAAAAGGTAAAAGGGAAGAAGTTGGGAGAAAATGTTTAAAAGGTAATTACTGTATATTCTTCTTAAGCAGAAAATGACTCAAGTTCCCAGCATAGTCAGTTTGTATGGACTTGATAGGTCCTGATAAATTCGAAGTTAGGATGTGCTTTCTCTAAAGTGCAGCTTTTATTTAACAGTGTCATTGTGATTTAGTTAGACAGCCACCCTTTTTACACTTGCCTCTGCCATGGAAGAAACAGAAATGCCTAAACTAGTTAATGTTCACAAAATGAGCACACAACCAACACATCTATGGTTCATGTATTGCTAGGAGGCAGTGAGGAATCTCGTATTACTGAGTTTGCTGCAGAAGTGTCCTCAGTAGGACCCGCCCAAACAGCATGTTTAAATATTTGTAGCAGATTAACATGGGCCACTCATAGCGATCAGTCGCATCTATCCATAGGAACATGTGTATATGTGTTCTTTCTCGGAACAAACAAAGCTCAGAGAAGATAAATTAATAAAACCTTTGGTGACATGTTGGGTGTTTTAAGATGGTATTTAGCCTTAACACTTTTCTGCCATTCCTTAGCAATGCAAGTCTAAATTTTATTTTCCAGCTGAATCTGTAAAAACAGAATGGAGGTTCATGTTGTCATATAAAAATCACTTTTTCCAACTTCATTGTCTTTGTGGCGGTTTAAGGTACACAGTTATCACACTAATACATCAGACTTCCAAAGAGAAACATTATCTGTTATTTAAATTGAATGCTGAATTGGCATTAAAAATCTATCACTGAAGTTTAGTTATTTTATTTTATTTTATTTTATTTTATTTTATTTTATTTTATTTTTGAGACAGGGTCTCTCTCTGTCACCCAGGCTGGAGTTCAGTGGCTCCATCTCAGCTTACCTCCCAAGTTCCAGCAATTCTCCTGCTTCAGCCTCCTGAGTAGCTGGGACTACAGGCATGCGCCACTACCTCCAGTTAATTTTTGAATTCTTAGTAGAGACAGGGTTTCATCATCTTGGCCAGGCTGGTCTCAAACTTCTGGCTTCACGTGATCCGCCTGCCTTGGCCTCACAAAGTGCTGGGATTACAGGTGTGAGCCACTGTGCCCAGCCTAGTTTTTCTACTTACTCATTTTCCTTTCATTTTCTAAGGCGTTCAAAGACCATTTTTCTTTTAAAGATAGAGTGGCACCTTCTCCCTGACGGTCTAGTTGAAAGTGAACTATTTATTGGTGTCGTTACCTTAGCAGAACTGAAGGACAAAACAGAAAAGGTTATAGTGACCTTGAGGTTATCCTGGTAATGAAATCCTAGAGAAATATTGAACAAATATTGTTTAATAACGGTGATACCTATCTATAGGTAGGTGGTATAGACTAACAAAGGTGCTCTTAAAATTCTTTAATATGGGTTGATGTAACATCAAGTGTTAAAAATAACCTACAATTAATGTCAGGCAAGTTGTTAATCAAAACTTCTCAAAGAGGAGATGTATTAATTAAGTTTACCAACAACAGAGAATGATGCCAGAGCTTTCCTCTTTGCATAGAGAAGTATGTAAAATTTATGTATCTTTGTTGTGAGCCACAGACACTAACTCACTCTAGATTGATTAAGCAGAGAACTAATTTGTTGTAAATTTATTGAGAGTTCACAGTATCACCAAGAGAACTATAAAAAACCAAGTTTTAAAATGTGCAGGAACAAATGAAGTTTGGTAACAGACAGAATTACCTTCAGCTTCAAAATACAAATCCAGTCCTGTTAGGACACTGCTGTCATAGCCCATGAGTGCCAGATCCCCAGCTTACACCACTGCTGCTGTTGCCACCCAGACAGGATACTACAGCTGCCATTGTCTATGAACTGAATATTGGTATCAATAACCCCTGACTCAAAGTCCAGGAAATCAGCTGAGTCTAGGTCATGTTCCTGTGCCCTACTTACAAAGGAGGCTGGGAAACCAAATATCTGACATTTTCAACTTCTTTAGAATATGGTCAGTAGAAAATGGATTATGTCTGCCACCAGAGGTCATAAGATACATGATTCCCTAAAAGCCTCCTAAGGAGGCTCAGATGTTGAATAGACCCAAAAAAAAAAAAAAAAAAAAAAAGCTAAGTGGCCAGTATTTTCTCTCAGGGCAAACAAGTCTTAAGTGACTCGAATTTCTCATCTGGCACCTGCTGTTTTCCCTGCCTGGCACATCTTTTCTCCTTTCTCTGGGGATATCAACCTCAATTTTGGGGGAGGTCTGCATCTCTCATACTTCAAATGTGAGTCCCGAGTCTGAGGTGACCTGCCAGTCTAACTGTTCTCCTGCCTCCTGGCACGTGATCCCAGTTGGAATTGTCCTAGTCCCAATCTTGCAGCCATAGTGGTTGACCCAGAGATGTTTATGTGATCTTGCTGGAACCCATCCACATTTCCCCTCAAGATTTTCTTCATTAAAACTGGTAGGGAAGCGTTTTCTTTCTTCTTTATGTATGAGGTAGTAAGAATGACACCTAGAGTTACCTAAAGCTCTGGTTCCAGACTCACAGAGACAACCGGTCAGAGAAAATAAAACCAGTGTAGAAGAACACATAAAGAAGAGAGTTGTGGAAAGAGAGACCCTAATGGCGTTTCAGTTTCTAGGTCTGCTCACAATAGCCAGACCACACATCGTTCAGTTAAATGAACCAATAAACTCCCTTTCATGCTTAAGCCAGAATGAATTGGATTTCTGTCATATCATCACCCTTCTAAGAAATATATTGTCCGTTTTCTGCCAAGACAAAGGAGACCTAAAGTAACTTCTTGTGTTTTAGATACTTCTTGTTCAAATAATTCTAAGGGAAATGTAAACTTTTATTTTTCCTAGATAGCCAGTACGGTTGAGTAGGAGATTAACTGAGATTCAGGAGTCCCAGTTGTTCCTTCCAGCTCAAGCATGTCACAGAACGTTTCTAACGTTTATGTACTCCATTTGGATCATGGGTTGAGTTAGGTGGTTTTAGAGATGACTTCCAGTGCTAGCTTTCTGTGAGTAGAATTTTCCAAATAATTCCTAATTGTGAATATATTTACTCATTTGAGTTCATGCCTCCTCAGGGTATAGTTCTGTTTTCTTATTAAAGAAAATGAAGGGTGAAACTAAGAAAAGGAATTCTTACTATGCAGCCATAAAAAAGAACGAGATCATATCCTTTGAAGCAACATGAATGGAGCTGGAGGCCATTATCCTTAGCAAACTAACCCAGGAACAGAAAATCAAATACCGCATGTTCCCACTTATAAGTGGGAGCTACATGATGAGAACACATGGACGCATAAAGGGGAACAACACACACTGGGGCCTCTCAGAGAGTGGAAGGTGGAAGGAGGGAGAGGATCAGGAAAAACAACTAATGGGTACTAGGCTTAATACCTGAGCGACAAAATAATCTGTATAGCAAACCCCCATAACACAAGTTTACCTGCATAACAAACCTGCACATGTACCCCTGAGATTAAAATAAAAGTTAAAGAAAAAGAAAGGGAAATTTTTATGAATGAGAGTTACCTTTTTAAATACTTTCATATATATTCCTCCATTTACAATTTATTTGTTAAAGTTCTATCTTATAACAATATAATACATCAGCAAATATTTTTATGAAATAGTCACCATTTGCCTAGCAGTAAATTCAGTGCCATTGAGCTACACTTTGCCATCTTAAAGTTTTCAGTGTAATTAAGAAGACAAGAAGTGCACTCAGGCAGAACATTTACAAATCAAACTCTGGGCAGTGCACAAGCCATTGTGTGAGAAGGTAGGACCAGTTCTATTTCTGAAAGCTGGGAAATTTCTTCTTTAGCACTGAAAAAATAATAAATGAAAGCTTTTCAAAGACTCTGAACTCCTAAAGAATGGGCCCCAACAAGCAACATTAACTGGAAGTCTACAATCTATTTTATGTTGAAATTTGAGTTTGGCTTGAAGGGAACATTTAATACTTTTCAGTGTTTTATTTTAAACAGATATTATGACTATGATTATGCTCATGTTATAGATAACCTTCCATTCTGTTCAGCTTTTAGAAATTCTAAAATATGTTCCTGCTACAATGATTTCAAAGTACAACGTTTAAATCACTTCAAGTACAAAACCAGTTTTGAAAAAAAAAATTGGGGAACTGTTATTTATGAACACAGGCTGTGGTGGCACCAATTTCTCTATGCAAGAGTGTGGTTGAATATGTAAATTAGCTGGCTAAGATTCTACACTCCAATATAAATGTGCAGAATTTGTTTTAAAATTTTACACCTTTAAAATCTCTAGGATTTTCTAACTTAATTCATGTTTATTAAAGAACAACAGTACACCTTGGTGGGAGGAAAAGACCAAGGCATATGGTGTTGCTTTCTTGAGCCCATCACCAGAAGACTCTGCCAGGCGGTATATGTCGTATGAAAATACCATAGTGTACAAGTATCTGAATTCAAGCACCTGCTTTCAAATCTTGGCTTCGTTAACAAATTACTGTGGTCTTACCCTTTCCAAGCCTCCAATTCCGCATTGGTGAAGGCATCAACTTGAGTTTCAGAGCCCTTGCCCCTTGCATGGGCTTGTAAAGATTAAATGGCATTACTTAAGGAACATCTGTGAGTCTAGCACAGAGTAGATCCTCGATAAATATTAGTTTTATTTTTCCTTTCTCTGAATTGTAGCTTCCTCATCTGGAAAGTAGGAATTTTTAAAACGCTGCCAGAAAAAAAGAAAAAATGCACAGAAAGTTCCAACGTTACCCAGAGAAAATGGACTGACCTCCAAACAGGCCCAGGTGACAATACATTGGAGGTTGGCACCACAGTCAACAGGTCAGCCCACCAGCTTTGAGCTCAGATATTGTAATTGTTAGTCTACACAGAAGGTCTACCATCACTTAAAAAGATACAACTTTCAATAGATTGGCTTATTACTGTTCTGCAAGCTCTTACTTTCCCAGCACAAAATATTCACAGGAGTAAACAAACAACATTGAGTCAAAATATTGTTGGGTGAACACGAAATCAAGGCAAGTTGGCTGAATTATCAGGGGTCAATAACTTCTTCCGTAAAGGGACAGACAGTAAATATTTTTGGCTTTATAGACCATACAGTTTCTATCACAACTGTATCTGATCAATTCTTGTAGCAGAAAGGCATAGACAGCACGTAAACAAATGGCAATGGTTGTGTTCCAAAAAAACTTTATTTACAAAAACAGGATGGTGGGCTCGATTTGGTCTCACTGGCCTTAGTTTGTAGGCCTCTGTGTTCGATGATTAGAGTCATTGAGATATGTGAAGTACACCTACCTTCACTGCAGCCCTAATTCGCTACAGAATTAGATCTGCAGTTGGATTTCATACCTGGGTTCTAAAGCTAGTGAACCCATCCCTTAAGTGGGGTAGGAATTCCTCCACTACCAATGGTTGTTTCTCAGCATCTCATATTTCCATTGCTAGCTAACAGTCCTTCTGATTGACAAGTTCTCTTCATAAATACAAATAACTTCAGTTATGGTGCAGGTTTGGCCTTAGCCTGGAGGTCATTCTGCCATTTAAAGTATAGCTTTGTACAGCTATCCATGTGTATAGCTTGTTGTATGAAATGTATACAGCTATGCTTAGATTCTTTTATTGTTTCATAGCTTAATTCTCAAAACATAATCTTATTTTATTTTCTACTTTAATATTTTGGGGGAGATAGGAGTGCTCACCACCACCCTATGCTATTTACAAGTAATACTCATGAAAATACAGCAGAAGTTTTTACAAAAGTAATTGGTACTCAGTATATCAAACACCAAAAAACCTTCCTGGCAGGGAGAAATTTTGAAATAAAAAAAAAATTAGTTATCGGTCGGGTGGGGTGGCTCACGCCTGTAATCCCAGCACTTTGGGAGGCCGAGGCGGGTGGATCACATGAGGTCAGGAATTCAAGACCAGTCTGGCCAACAAGGTGAAATCCCATCTCTACTAAAAATACAAAAAACTAACTGGGCATGGTGATAGGCATCTGTAATCCCAGCTACTTGGGAGGTTGAGGCAGAAGAAGTGCTTGAACCCAGAAGCGGAGGTTGCAGTGAGCCGAGATCATACCACTGAATTCCAGCCTGGGCAACAAGAGCGAAACTATATCTCAAAAACAAAAACAAAAAAAAAACAGTCATCACAAACATTGAACAGATATTAAATTAGCCACACTTAAAGTGAAGACTTGTGTTTGTGTACATGTTCAGTTTGTGTACATGTTTGTATACATGTTAATTGTACATGTTCAGTACTATCAGCCTCTGTTATTTCTATGTGGGAGTGTTTAAAAGTACAGCGAAGGGGGGAAATTTTGCTGAGGAAAGTAAAAGGAATATAACTGAGACTAAGGAAAGGTGATGGACCAGCCAGCGTAGACCAAACTGTCCTGTGGTAGGTCCCAGCTGCCCAGCTGGGCTCATCCTCCCTAGTGTGCTACTAAACATACATTGCCTTCTCAGTTTCTCCCCACCTGCCCACCCGCGATCTTTTTGATTTCTTATTCAGCTTACGTTGTGTGACTAGTTGGAAATATTATACATCCTAGAGGATTTTGTATCCAGACATGGAATAGAGAGTAGGAATGTAGAAAGGGGAAGGGAACAAATCTGTAGTTAGCATTTGCTGTACGTTTTCAATATTTTATTTATTTTATTAATTTCAGTCTTCTACCCAACTCCATGAAGTTATTTCCATTTTATAGATGGTGAACTAAGTTTCAAAAAATTAATTGGCTTTCCCAAAGTTGCATGGCTCAAACCAGATGCTAAACCACACATGCCTGCTTCCCAAGTCCCTGCTCATGTAGTCCGCCAATGCTGGCTTTCACTGTGCTCCCAGGTGCCCTGAAATAAGACCCTCCAAGAATCTGGCCCTGGTGAAAAGCCTACTTATTCCACTCTTCCTAGCTTATTTAAATGCTTAATCCTATGATATCTTTGGACTTCCCTGTGGTCATTTTTGCTAGACAGCTTTCTGTACCACCTGATAAATCTTTTAAAGAAGGGAAAAACAAAGGGAATCATTCCAAGGGTACTTTTACCTTAAGCCCTTAGTTATGGAATAAGACTGATCTCTCCTGATGAACAATCCTCAGAGATCAATTAGCAGTTGAGAGAGTAACTTTTGGAGCAGGGAATCCTCTTCAGAGCTCTGAAGTTTTACCATGTAAGCATGCTCTGCCCTAGAGCAAACTAGCTCTGCCATTCATTATATTTATAAAGCTTAGTATGGCTGAAAAGTTCACCCTAGAGAAGTTCATCTTAATGGCTGAATCATTACGGTGAGGTTTGCTAACACAAACTATTGTCTCTATATCCTTTTTTCATTCTATTTTAGTCCTTTCTCAGACTCTTTATAGAATTAAAGTGACATATAAACATACATTTTACTAAACTTTTGACAAATCAGGTAACCTCCCTTAGCTTCAGTTTCCCTACCATAAAATGGAGGATTTGGACTAAATATCTCTAAAATCCTTTCCAACTCCCACACTCTGGGTTTGTTTTAGCTTGAGATACACGTTGTTAGGCTCTGTAGTTTGTTCTAGATTTAATTCCAGATTCCAGGCACGGAGTGAGTTACTTCCTGATATTAATGGGTTTCTTAAATGTACATACCATTGTGTAGATGACATTTTATTTTTAATCCAGTACCCAACCTTGTAGATTGCACTGTGGAAGCATACATTTTTGTGCATTTGTCTTCAAACCAATTTAACTTTCATTTTTAAGGAGAGTTGGAAGCATCCCAGTTCACTGAACTATGAGAAAATACAGAATAACCAAAGTTGTTGATGTTGGATGTATTCTGTTGCTTTGTTGCTGTCAAAACTTGAGCAGGCTCAACCAAGAGGCATTCCGAGATCTCATTAACAGGGTGGGATATGTGTGTATCAGGGGAGAGAGGTAAGATATGGGGACAAACAGGAGAGGAGGAAGGGAAACTATTAAATATAATCTTAATATTAGGGATATAAAGATAAAGAATACATTTTAGAATTTTCACCTAGCATCTTTGTCTAACCTATTCTCCCTCTCTGCCATAGAGCTCCTTTATACCTCATACTCAGTTTCCTCTATTAACATCTAACATTAGAGTGGTACATTGAATTATAATACAATTAATAAACTACTATTGACCCATTATTATTAACTAAAGTCTATATTCTATTCAGATTTTCTTAATTTTTACTTAATGCCCTTTTGCTATTCCAGAATCCCATCTAGGATTTACATTATATTTAATATCATGTATCCTTAAGTTGCTGTTGGCTATGACAATTAAGACCCTACATTTTTAACAATCACTTCCTTTTTGTCTCAGTGTCTTCACTTGCTTATTTTATTTTCTTTATGTAAGCTGTCTTAAATTCCTCCTCTACTTCGAAGAGCATTAATTATTTACTCTTTTGTTTAGGAAATGTTCTGGAAATCCCTAGTTTCCATACAAACTGCCAAGTTTTTTTTTTTTAATTTTCTGAAAATTTGCAAATGAGGAAGGCAATCCTAGCCAGAGGCCAATAAGAATTTATGATTATTGAATCAAGACTTTCCTTGGATGCCAAAAGGAGAATAATCTTTATTAGTGAGTCAGTCAGTTGAAACTCTTAAATCTTACACACTTGAAAAACAACCTAGTGAAGTTTCAAAAGAAGCAGGCACATTCGTTGAATGCTTATAGGCACACAAATAAATAGTTAAGAATAATAAAGCACATTAATAGTTAAAAACATTAGCACTTACGCTACCATCATAAGCCTTCACATATATTTCTATGTTTCAATATGTTTCTCCCAACCCAGAAATTTTCTCCACAAATGCTATAGAGAAAGAAACACCTTCATTATTGAATAAGCATTAAACCAGACTGTCATGTGCATTACAGCCACTCCACTAAGAAAGTGCACGGAAAGGAAAAAAAAACAACAAAATCTCACCCTTTTCTATAGCCAAGCAAATATACCCAATTACACACATATTTTCAAGATAAACAATAACTAGTCCTCAGGTTAGAGGACTTGACAGCACCACTGGGCATACAGTCCATCCTAACTTTACCTGGTAATTGAGGTGATCATCTATGTTACCTAACTGGCTGTATCCAGAGGAGAGAAGAAGCAGGGGACAAACACCTTATGACAGGAGGGCGGTTTATAACTTGGAGCATGGAGCCAGCTGATGTTAGGCTCCTGCCTTCCCATGGAAAACTGTAAGATGGGGACACCATCCCCTTTGATATTTACATTTCAAAGAGATGAGTCTCGGGTCTTTGAAAGAAACATTCCTAGATAATAAAGCTGACAAAAGGCTTATTTATGTCTAAAAGGATACATTTCAAAAAGACAGAGAAGGTGCTTTATATACAGGTTTTCTACAGTACATATTCTGACCGGGAGGTAAAGGAAATAGCTCTTATTTTAAGCAGGAGGAATTAAGCCTCCTGTTTTTCATTCCTTTACATCCTTACACTAGGCAAAGATTTCTTTTTTCATTCATGCAAAAGTGTTCACTGAGCAGAGGACCACAGCCATGTGCCAGACTCTATGCTAAACACTATGAATACAAATATTTAGGGAGATGCAAAAAATCCAATCCCACACTCCAAAAGCTCACCATCTAGGAATCTAGACTCTATGAGCCACAATATCACCTTAGTTCGCTTACAGGTCTCCAGAAGTCCCTCCTGCAAAGAGATGAGAAATCTGAGTAACTCAGACCAAGATTTCAGACTGCACCAGGCACTGAAAGTTCTTGGTTGGTTCAGAGAAAGGCACCAAATGAATATTCGTGCATGTTGAAGTTATTTTCTACTACTAATAAGTAGCATTCATTGAGTGGTGTTCCTGCCCCATGCACTGCATTGCTGAGTCTCACAACATCCCTGTGAGGTAGATGTTATTTCTATTCCCATTTTACAGATGAGTCTGGGCAGATGGATATCTCACCTCTAGACACAGAGCTAGTAAATGGGGAGCTGTGATGTGAATACGATTAATCTGACTCCACAGTCTGACTACACTGTAGCCACTATGTATGAATGTAGATTAGGAAAAAAAAAAGCCATCACCACTGGCTGAGCTCTTTATCTTATAGAATTATGTACAAGCTCAGTAAAAAAAAAAAAAAAAAAAAAAAAAGGCTACCTCAAATAAGAACCATTTCCTATGTTTACAATGCATTTCACCGTTTTCAAATCAGTTGTTCTGCCTAGTTTCATTTGATGTTCACAACAACCTTGGGAGACACGTAGGGCAGGTATTTTAAACCCAGGTTAGGCATTGAAAAACCTCAAACTCACAAGTTAAATAACTTGTCCAACATCAAACAACTAGTGAGTGGAAGAGCTGGGACTCCATTCCAGAGCTCGTAACAACTGTGGTTACTTGTGGCATGAAATTGGAAAATCCCAACCTGGAGACAGATACGCTGTGTATGGATTCCTGACAGAGCTCTAGAGGTTCCAGGATTCACCTGTATTCTACCGCTTGTCCCAGAAGACAAGCCAGAGTAAATGTTAGTTCTGCCAAATCTGGCACACTGTGCAATATTCACTTAAGTATGCCTTTGTTTTCCTTCTTGTGACTTGTAAATAAAATTCCATTTGCTTGATATTCCCTGTGGCTAAAGAGTAATGTTTAAGCCTTTCAAGCTTATTTCTACTGTGCTTCCTGGAGAATTTTGTATACTACTTACCCCAAAATGGGCCCTGTTCTGCAGTTTTTATTCAGGTAAAACTAATGGAGTTTCCCCCAGAGTGAGGAATGTGTAATCAATCCTATTGTTTGATTTCAATGGGTTATTATGGGTGGGAGAATTGTTATACCAGAAGCAATTTAGAAAATCAGGTACAATTGACTCAAGTCAATTTACATACTGCAGTCCCAACAGCAAAAAGTCATGGTGTTTCATGCCTGAAATAGTGTAATCATCAAATGAGACCACCCGGGCAACTAACTAAACCCAAGAGAGAATAAAAGAATAGAGACAGAGAGAGACAGAGAAAGAGAAGGGGAGGGGAAAGCAGGAGAGAGGTTGGTTTAAACACAGGCACATTCAGAATTGCAGCCAATCAAAGAAGGGAAAAATAGTTTTCCAAGTATCTATCTCTAGTATTTTCCAAAAGATATTCACAATCAGAATCATCTAATGATGAATCCTTTTATAGATTCTCATGTGGCTGGCCTTGCATTTAATATTTGTATGTACTGCGGTTGGATGTTCTTCTGACAAAGTTGGAAAAATTCCCCTTTCTGAGATATGGGAAAGATTGGAAAGCTCTGAGTGGAGCAGCAGAAATTATGATTCCAGTTGGAACCCAGCCATTAACTTTCCTTATGTCTTGGGCAAGTCAGCTAATTCTCAGGCCTATGTTTCCTCCTCTTTATGAGACTTTGGATCATATCTTTTCTAAAGCCTTCTCCAGCAATAAAGTTTGGTGTTTCTGACTCTGTCACACATCCTTGGAAAAGGGATTCACTGTGGGAAAACACTGATATAATTACTGCCAAATTGTATGTCATGTCTATGGACCATACCCAGTGAGCCAAATGAGAAAAGAAGGTCAAGGGAGAACAGAGGGAAAGAGTACAGCTGCCCATCCCAGCATACAAATGCATCTGCATTAGGAAAGGATAAGTACATGCATGAGCACTACAGATGGCGGGTGATTAGTATCATCTTTGCAGTGAAAGATAATGTAGCCCACATTTCAATAATATTAAATTTATCTGCTGGTCTAAGAGTCCCTTACAGAGAGGTTTCCCTAGTGCACATGGGGAAGGGACAGGAAAGCAGGCTGGAAGGGAAGACACCAAGATATTTGTACAAACCAGCTAGGTTTATAGACATTGTCTCAGTACCTTCACTGCAACCCTAAGAAGTCATTAATATAAGCTCTATTTGCAGGAACTTGAACTTGGAAAGATTAAGCAATTTAGCCAAGGAAAAAAATAAAACAAAACCCTGGTAAGGGCCAGAGCTGGGATGCAAACCTTGTCTGGACTACAAAAGTGCTTTCCAACACATTGAATATGCAGAAAATGTCACGTCCTTTTAATCATATATATTTTTTTCTAGCACCAATTTCTCACTCCTATTTATACATCTTTTCAGAGCATGGCCCAAGGTACAGAACATTGCCCGCAGTCCTTGGGGGCAGGGGAGGGAGAGACATTCATTTTTGTCTCCATTTCCTTCCCTCATAATTATTTTTGCTTCACGACTGCCCATTTCATCCATTTCAGCTTATTAAAAACAAGGCCTCTCTGTTTTTGTATAATACTGTTTATATTGTTGGAAGTTAAATATCTTTAACAGTTCATAGGCAGGCTGGTGTCGGTGCTGAGAGCTGTGTCAGCATGAAGACAGCAACGCCACACCATGAAAAGCAATTGCAGTTTTGAGAAGCTGAAGCTATTTGCAATCCTCGTTTCAAAAAGATCACTTTCAGAATGTGGCGTTGGGTGGAAATGGATGCAGTCATCATTTTTAGGGGCTTTGTTGAGCTGTAGCAGCTGGGAACTCTCTTTTCTCATCTCCTACAACCCACAGACCCTCACGCAAAACAGGAGGTAAAAATGCCGTTGTCCTTAAAATAAAACTTGGCTGTGTGGCTACATATTTTAAGAAAATTTTTATGAAAAAAAAAAAAAACTTTTTATAATGAAAAAAAAAAATTACAGGAGTTCAAATAAAACCTAACCAGTCATGAAAAATATGTGTTTATCCTTAATAAATATAAAAGAATAAAAATCTGTAGATAAGACCAATAGGTAGTCTTCCATTTAGTAAAATGGCCATTTTTTGACTCTCCAATTCTACCATCCTTCTGCCCTTGCTCAAATACCAGCACCTCCAGGAAGCCTTGTCCCATTTATTCTATGAGGCATTTTTTGTTCTTTCACCTAACTCCTAATATGTTTTTATCTGAGCACTTTTGTCAGGTGTCTCTTTCCTATTTGTACTCTGATTATTTGTGCATGAATTTTGTCTTCACTATAGGCTCCTTCAAGAAGAAATTCACACTTTCATTAATGTATATATACAACATTCCAGTCACTGATGGACCACGTATATAATGGTAGTCCCATAACACTATAATGGAGCTGAAAATTTTCTGTCTCCTAATGGTGTCATAGTCATCGTAATGTCATAGTGCAACATATTCCCTTCTCCATGGTTGTATATGTTTAGATCCACAAATATCATTCTGTTACAATTGACTACAGTATTCAATACAGTAACATGCTATACAAGTTGTGGCCTGGGAGCTATAGGCTCTACTGCATAGCCGAGTTGTGTAGTAGGCTATACTATCTAGATTTGTGTAAGCACACTCTATGATGTTCACACAACAACAGAATTGCCTAACAATGCATTTCTCAGAATCAGTCCCTGTCATTAAGTGACACATGACTATATTCATTAAACAAACGTGATTTGACAGTCTACTAGGTGCCAATGGCCTTTCAGGTGTTCATAATATAAATACTAGTAAGTATTCCCCATGGTTCAGTTCCTGGCTCTGCATCAAAGAACTGTCAACAAGTCACCACATGAAATCTTACTGTCACCCTTGAATTCCACATTCAATTCTACCAAGATGGTCATCAAGTCTCTATCATCAATTTAACCATTCCCCCTATTTCCACGTCCATTTTACCAAAGTCTTAAGTACGTTCACTCCTGGATGTCCCACCATTATATCAGATTCAGCCATCTACCTGTTCCTTACGTTCTTCATTCCACTGAGAGATTAATCTTCCTCAGAACTCCACCACTACATATGAATAAGAACCAGTTCCTTCCTCAAGGATCTTAGATTTAAGTATGGAAAATAGACGTGTAAACATGTGTATAAATTGCAATCTAGAGTATGCAGGATACATATTGGATTCATTTATATAACCTTTTAAGTATCTTAGCACCTTGTTGAATTAATAAAGGTGGATTCCACTCTTAAACAACAGTAAAGGTTCTACAGAAAAATAATGGATAAAAACTATTGGAGAAATAAAAAACCAATGATGACATATGGATTCTTGGGAGAACCGTGACTCTTGACAGTCCAGATCAATTATTCCTGCTAACCTTAGCCCTAAATCTTTCTTTATTGGCTCTGTTTCCTTTATGCGTGGTATATTTTAAGCAGTAAGGGCAGTCCTAGAGAGGCAGCCAGATGGAGTACAAAAACATAGCTTTTAAGTTAGGAGACTTGGTATGTACAAAAAAAAGATAATATTAGTCTGTCTATGGTAAGTGTTGATTGAGGATGCAGATATTAAATGCTACAGTAAATAATAAGTCTGACCTTCTTCAGAAGAAAGTTTATTTGATAGGTATACTTACCAGTGAATGAGAAAAGAACAAAGATACCTGTGGAAAAAAAAAAGGCCCAAGTGTGGCCCATGTGATCCAAAGGCAGTAAGACAAATCATGGAACATCTGCTGTTTCTGAGATTTCATGGTTGAGGGTTGCATTCCTGCCAGATAGTATATTGATGCTAAATAATAAAATGCCATCTACATCCTTTCACACATTTCCTATTAGCTAGTTCTTTCTCATTGGCATTTTTTTCTTCCTTAGGCTCCATGATCCTACACTGTTCTCTTCCCATTTTCTTGATTGATCCATTTATCTTTGTAGATCATCCATTTTCTACATCATTTCATACATTTCCTGTTAGCTAGTTCTTTCTCATTGGCATTTTTTTCTTCCTTAGGCTCGATGATCCTACACTATTCTCTTCCCATTTTCTTGATTGATCCATCTATCTTTGTAGATCATCCATTTTCAACCATCAAATGTCAGTATTTCCCATGGTTCAGTTCTTGGCTCTGCATCAAAGAACTGTAAATGAGTCACCACCTGAAATCATACTGTCACCCTTGAATTCCACATTCAATTCTACCAAGATGGTCATCAAATATCTGTCATCAATTTAACCATTCCCCTTATTTCCACATCCATTTTACCAAAGTCATAAGTATGTTTTCTCCCAGATGTCCCACCATTAAATCAGACTCGGCCATCTACCTGTTCCTTACATTCATAATTCCACTGAGATATTAATGATCCTCACAACTCCACCTCTACCATACATTCCAGGACTTATAACTCTCCTCACCAAAGAGGTTTTCCCATCAAATTCCATCACCATTCTGTTTGCCTCCTCAGTTTACAGTCTCAGGCATATTTGATCCCTCCCTTTTCCTGTCTCCATGCCTAGTCACTGGAGTTAATTATTCTGAAAGTCTTCTTTTATAATGTCTCTGGTACTAGAAACAATTTAAAATAACATTTTGTTGAGTGCAAGTAGCCAGGCACACAAGAAAGTGTACATTGCTACCCAATTTTTCCCATTGCCACCTGCTTTATCCAGCCCTTGTTACCTCATGTGTGATGCCTTGAGTAGGTTATCATTTTTTAAATTTCTAATCTCTAGCCCCTCCTAACCAGTCAGCACTTTTTAGTCTGATTCCTTTTCTTAAAAATACATATTTAATAACCTCAACCTTCCAACGGTTACTCAATAGCTTGACACTGTCCAATAGAAATATAATGCAAGTCACAAATGTGAACCATGTATGTAATTTAAATTTTCTAGTAGCCATACTATAAAATGTAACAATAAATATGTGAAATTAGTGTTAATAATATTATATTTACCCAATATAGCCAAAATATTCTCATTTTAATAGATAATAATGACTAACATTAATGAGATATTTCACATTAGTTTTCATACTGAATCTTCACAATCATACATCTCAATTCTTACTAGCCACAGTTGAAGTGCCCTATAGCCATATGTGACTAGTGGCTACCATATTGGATAATGCAGCTCTACAAAATACTCTGTGCCCCCCATTTTCATTCCTTGCTTATGCTTCTACTTTTATATCTGTCCTCCTTTCAACATAATTAAATACTAATAATAAATAAGGCTCTCTCACTTAAATTCTAACTTGCCTGGGCAAACTTCCCCAACCATCACAAGACTGTGATTTCATTTCATGAGATGCATTAGCTGTACCACTCAGCTGGCATTTCCCATGTGCTACTTTCTGTAATTAATGCATGAGAACTGCACCCTAGCCAGACTGCCAATATCTTGAAGACGAATTCTTCTCTCTGTACCTCATATCACTTAGTATAATGTCTTTCATAGAGAAGACACAGTAAATATTTGTTGATGGAGTGATGATAAAATGGAGTTACTATAGCATAAATAAATAAATAGACTTTATTAATCAAGTCTTATATAATTTATCAACTGTGATTCCACACTATACTGTCACGAATTTAATTGTTAGTTTAGGTTTCTGGGTTTTAGTAAAGATTTATTTTCTGAAATGTAATACATTCCTGTTTTAGAAGGACAAATGAAATATCAGAAATTTAAAAGTAACACAAACTAAATAGAAAGTCAAGTGACCTGCTATAATTTTAGCTCTGCAATTTATTTGTATATGGAATGGTGAGAATATTGAAATATAGTGAGCATAATAGTATTATGAAAGACATAATTTAGTGAGCTTCAAAAAATATTGTCTGATTATCTTATCAGTATGGAAGAATTCTCAGAAACATATTTAGAAGATTTAATAAAAGAATGTGTTGGAAAAAAGTGATTTGATAAGGGATATCCAACATCAATTTGTGATAGGGAGGTTTTGTGCAATTACTCTGTCGATGTGTTGAAAGGCAGTGGCAAATACTTTGTCAGGGAATGGTAAATGCAATGGTGGGGTATATGTTTATTTACACAAGGAGCCCTTGATGAGATTTCACACAAAGAATTACAGATTAAAGAAATAAGTCCTGGTGTAGAGGATAAAGAAACTAAATGTGGCTAATATTTTTTCATCACAGGGGATTTTTGTATGTTATCACCATTTTATATGACAAGAACTGTTAGTAGACCAAGTGGCAGTTAGTTTAAAGGGCATGACTCAATAACATAAAAATTTAGGATAAGTTTGACAAAGCAGATCTTATGTAAAATGTAGAATAAATGAAATCTGTACGTAGAGATAACAAACTTCACCATCACTAAACATCCTGTTCTCCCTTTAAGCCCAAGTATTCCCAGTTACAACCCATATCCTCTCCATGATATATGATAGGATTTTTCAAATGTACTCTGATTTTATTCAGACCTCTTGATAGATTGCTCTTGAAGATTTTATGATACAAATATGCAGTATAATAACTGGAATTAGGGCAATTAGTCCCACATCAACACTTAATATTATAAAAAGTCCCACATCAACACTTAATATTATACTATACTCTTCCTGTTAATAATATTGATGCTGAAATCCAAAATTTATATTTATGAGAGTAATTTAGAAAAAAATGATTTTTAAACTCGATCAGTATTTTTAAAAACTTCCATATCACCACAAACGAAGTTAGTGTTTGTATAGTGTACCTGTGCATTTTCCACGTAACAGTTTTTGTCAAATGGATAAAACCCTGACATGCAGATATATACATTGTGTATCTATCTATTCTTCTTAAAATTAAGGTTATTGCTAATTTAAATGCGGGCAGAGAGCCTTGTGGGGGAACAAATTCTTTCTTGGTTGATCGTTACATTTGGCAAATCCACCTGGAAAAGCAGAGAGGGAAGGTAGTAAATGAGCTGGACAAAATTCAGAATGTATGCCAGATGTCACGCAAGAAAGCTGAAGTACAATCTGAAATAGTAATGGGTGGAATACCAGACATAGCAGGTGCCAGAGCCAAGGATAGAGAGGGGAGTATCCAGTGAAGGAGAAAAGCCATTACTGGGAGAAAGAAATCAGCAATCAAGCAGAAGGCTCAAACAGACAAAAGTAGGTTTAAGAGACGAAGCTCTGGCTGGGGAGATTCCTTCCTGGAATGTGAATTGAAACTTGCTTTCTTTGGCTTATAAGGCTAAAATGTCTGAGTAGGAGAGTCCAGCTTACAGAAAAGAGGTTTGGAGCATGGGTAGGTAGAGAAAGAGAAAGCTCTAAAGGTGTCTGTTAATTATAGTTCTTATGAAAATAAAGCAGTTTGAATTTCAGAGATCTAATTCCTACATGAAGCTATTAAATCTTGTAAACGCTTCTTCAGCATTAATGTCGATGCAGAAAACTGGCAAATGCCTTTAAGAAGAAATAGAAAAAAAAAATCAAGAGCAGGAATCAACTTTGGGCTTAAAAGATGAAAAACCATTACTATTATGGGCAGCAAAAAAAATATAGAAAATAAAACTGAACAAACCCTGGACAGGAAACCAGACTCCATGACTACCTTGCTGTGTCACATTTAGACAAAGAAAGATACAGTTTCTTAAACTATCTAATGGATAATAAGCTTGATCTTTATTGTATTCCTCATTATTATCATGGTAGCTCTCTGTTACCTTACTATGCCAACTTACCGTGACTTACAAAGCCTTACATAATCTGACATCTGGCCTACACCTCCTCTCTTACCTGTCTTAAACCAGGCTTTTCATGGCTCGTCATGCTCTAGCCACATTGGACACATTTGTGTTCTTCAAGCACTAAAGCTGGTCCCTGTGCCAGCGCCTTTACATTTATTTCTTTTTCTAGAGGTCTTTACCCCTTCCTCTTGGCATGGCTGTTCTTTCTTTTGCTAAGATCTCAGCTCAAATTATCAGCTATCTATAAGGCCGTCCTGACTATCCTCTATAGCATTACCCAGCACTGCCCATTCACTACCACAATACACTGTTTTATTTTTTCATGGCACTTAGTTCTCATTGAAATTATACATCCATACACCTGTCTTTCTTTTTCTTTTCTTTTCTTTTCTTTTCTTTTCTTTTCTTTTCTTTTCTTTTCTTTTCTTTTCTTTTCTTTTCTTTTCTTTTCTTTCTTTCTTTCTTTCTTTCTTTCTTTCTTTCTTTCTTTCTTTCTTTCTTTCTTTTTCTTTCTTTCTCTCTTTCTTTCTTTCTTTCTTTCTCATTTAGCATAAAATGTTTATCTGAGCAGACTATAATTCCTAGTGTCTAGAAAAGAAGTCATGGTAGATGCTCAAATTTATGTGTTGAATAAATAAATGATGAAGTAAATATTAAGTGCTAAATATCCATTACATCTTTTCTAATCACAGCAGTTATGAAAGAGAAGTATTATTTTCTTTTTTATATCTTTTTTAAATTTATATATTTAAAATATATAAATATTTTAAAAATATTTATATTTTACTGAAAAGGAGACTGACTTTTTTGAGAGATTTACTTGCCCAAGATCATGTGACTACTAAATATGTCCTGAAAACTCATGCTTTTTCCATTACAATACCTTCCTTACCCACTCCCAAATTATTGTGAGTGTTACATGAGATAGTGAACAGACTATAAAGCATTATAATAATTTAAGAGATTTTATTTCAGTTCTCCTCATTGTTGGTGTGGCATGCTTCTTTGCTAACCACTAGTGATTATTAGCTAGTTTACAATCTTTGAAGTTCCATGGGTTTTCTAGTCTTTTATCAAGGAATAAGAATGTCTAAGTCAAAGTCTAGAGGAGTATACACAGGAATACAAATCTGCTCATGAATTCCCTTAAGATTACATTCACAATTTTGCTGCTGTGCTCAAAGAAGCCACATTCTGTACAATGACATCAACATTAAGACAAAGCACTGGGCTGCTTATCAGAACATAAGAAAACCTTTCACAAAGATGGTACTGCAGGGTGGCTCTTGTCTTAACCTTAGCCATACCAGTAAAGCCTCCCTCTTTGGAAAAATGTCAAGAAAAAGCTAGTCACACCATCTTGCTCTTCCAGGGTAATAAAGGAAAAATAAAGTCATAAAATAATAAAGCAATGAAAAATGTTTGCACACTTTCAAGGGAAAGAAAAAGTAAAATATAACTGATGGAATAGTGAATAAAAATATATCTGTGTAAACAATCCAAAAAATTTACAAGGGACTAACCAACAATAAACTAAATGCAACACTGATTCAAATTTGAATGAAAATGGGGTAATAAAAATGAGGCATAAAACTTTTCTTAAATTTGTTCATCTATTTATAATCACTTTTGCATCTACTTGAAGTGAAAAAGCTGTTAAACTTTCTCTTGGGTTTTAGGATGAATCTTGGCATATGTTAATTCTGAAAATGTTAAAGTCATCATTGGTCTTTTTAATCAAATCTTTATGTTTATAATCAATACTCAATATATTAAAAGTTATTACAAGTAATTATAGAAGACGTGTGCTAATAGATAAATAGGCAAAAAATACATAAAGGAGCATTTCAGAAACTAGCAAATACAAATAAAAAAATAAACTTTTCAACAGAACTGGTAACCAAAGAAACACTATTAAAACCATAAAATAAATAATTTTATTTATCAAATTGGCACAGATTTTAAAATGATAATATCTACTATTAGCTTCGGTGTGGAGAACTTGGAACTCTCCTGTCTTGCTTGTAGGAGTGATAAATATTATTACCTTTTTGAAGTGTAATTTGGCAATAGATATTATAATTTTTGTAATTTAATATGCAGGCTTGACTGCATCCAGCAATTCATCCTAAGGAATTAATCATGATTCATGCAAAGATATAGCCTGAAGGATGTTTATCATGAGGCTGTTTATACAAAAAAACCCAAAAAAACAAAGAACCAACAATAGCCTTTTTGACAGGTCTAACAAATTATGTTTCATCCATAAAATTAAAATTTAAAATAACTATGTACTACCTAAATATGCTGTAGAAAAACATTCACATCATTTAAAAATACTCATGGAAAAGTAAGTAAAAAAAGAGAACATGACACTATTAATGAACTTATAAAATATATATGAATGCATAGAAAAGAGACTGGGTAGCTGTATACCCGAAAGTTAAGAGCAGTTGCCTCTCAATGATAGGATTATGAATGACTTTCATTTTCTTATTTTTTCTTCAATGTATTTTGTAAATTTCAATGGTGATTATATTAAATTATTTTTACAAAAATAAAAATTTGTATTATTTTTATAATAAGCTATAAAATGATTATCAATGATTTAATCTTAACTGAAGTGACATAATGAGAAAGCTGGGCAATATCACAGGAAATAGAGAAAAGAAGAAAAGAAAGTAAATTATAAGATTAAAAAAGCAACAAAATAATCACATCCTTTGCAGCAACATGGATGGAGATGGAGGTCATTATCCTAAGCAAACTAACTCATGAACAGGAAACCAAATATCTCGTTTTCTCACTTATAAGTGGAGCTAAATATTGAGCACACATGGACATAAACATGGGAGTAATAGACACTGTGGGTTATTAGGCCTGGGAGGGAGAGCGGGGGATGTGAGTTGAAAAGCTGCCTAGTGGGTACTATACTCACTAGCTGGATGCAGTATACCCATGTAACAAACCTGCACATGGCGGCCGGGCGCGGTGGCTCAAGCCTGTAATCCCAGCACTTTGGGAGGCCGAGACGGGCGGATCACGAGGTCAGGAGATCGAGACCATCCTGGCTAACACGGTGAAACCCTGTCTCTACTAAAAAATACAAAAAGACTAGCTGGGCGAGGTGGCGGGTGCCTGTAGTCCCAGCTACTCGGGAGGCTGAGGCAGGAGAATGGTGTGAACCTGGGAGGCGGAGCTTGCAGTGAGCTGAGATCCGGCCACTGCACTCCAGCTCCGGCGACAGAACAAGACTCCGTCTCAAAAAAAAAAAAAAAAAAAAAAAAAAAAAAAAACCCTGCACATGGATCCCTTGTATCTAAAATAAAGTTGAAATTTAAGATTAAATGAAAGCAACTAAGTGTAAATAGAAGAATGGAAATGATGGAAAAATCATATTTCAGAATTGTGTTTCAGTCCAAATAATCCACCAAGAGACCTTTTGTGTTTATCATGTGTGCCAAAAATTCATATTCAGGAAAGTGTGCAAAGTTAAAAGAAAGAAAAACAAAATGCACATTTCTTTAATCAATATATGAAGAGTTGATATTTATTTCTGGGCCTTAGTAACAACTTGGAAAATTCTAAATGAAATTAAATACAGTACACAAACTCAGTTCACTGAACATTTCTTTTGAGTAATATCAAGTGCCACATTTAGCTAGGATGTCTCACTTACTGTTGTGATGTTGTTATTTGCGTAGTCTGTGGTACTTTACACTGTACAAAGCATTTGCATGCACTTTATCCCACTTATTCCTACCAAAACCCTGTGAAGTTATTTGTATAAGTTCCATTTTACAAATGAAGAAACAAAAATCTGGTATGTTGACTTTCAAACATCCCCTAATATTCAAAGCCAAGGGAAACCAACAAAACCAAATCTACCATGGATTATTCTCAGGCTGAGCATTACCTTGAAAAATACCAGTCATGCCAGCCATGCAATGTCTACATCTCATTTTCCTTCTATAATACACTATAATTCCAATATTGTTTGTTCTGTTTCTGTGGTTGATCTCTATGAACATGTAAAAGCAACTGTTTTTGAGTATTCCAATACAGATTTTCCAGCTACTTTCAGAGAATCATATTACAGTTTCTCCATATTCTATGCACATGTTACAAAGAAAGAGTGTTCAAGTTCTGCAAATTATGTTGACTTCTTTGAAAATCTTAGCAAAGCTCTGTACAGTCATGCATCACTTAACAACAAGAATATGTTCTGAGAAATGCATCCTTAGGCGATTTCATCATTGTGCAAAGATCACATAACATACTTACAGAAACCTAGATGGCTCAGCCTACCACACACTTAGGTTATGTGGTATAGCCTATTGTTCTTAGGAGACAAACCTGTACAGAATGTTACTGTACTGAATATTGCAAGCAACTCTAACACAATGGCCAGTGTATGTGTATCTAAATATAACTAAACAAGGAAAAGGTACAATAAAAATACAGTAGAAAAGATTAAAAATAGTACACCGGCATGGGACACTTATAATGAATGGAGCTTTCAGGACTGGAAGTTGCTCTAGGTGAATCAATGAGTGAGCAGTGAGTAATGTGAAGGACTAGGACAAGACTGCACACTACTATAGACTTTATAAACACTGCACACTGAGGCTACGGTAAATGCATTTTAAAATACTTTCTTTCTTCAATAATCAATTAACCTTACCTTATTGTAAGCTAACATTTTCTTACATTTTTTATTTTTATTTTTATTTTTATTTTTTACTTTAAGTTCTGGAATACATGTGTATCCAGAATATGCAAGTTTGTTACACAGGTATACATGTGCCATGATGGTGTGATGCACCTATGAACCGGTCATCCAGGTTTTAAGCCTTGCATGCGTTAGCTATTTGTCCTAATGTTCTCCCTCCCCCTGTCCCCACCCCTCTACAGGATCCAGTGTTTGATGTTCCCCTCCCGGTGCCCATGTGTTCTCATTGTAAGCTAAGATTTTTTACTTTATAAACTTTTAAAAACTTTTTGACTCTTTTGTAATAACACTTAGCTTAAAGCACACATTGTACAGCTGTACAAAAATATTTCTGTATATGCTCATTCCACACAGTTTTTTCTTTTTAAATTTTTTGTGTACTTAAAACTTATATATATATATAATTTTTTTTTTTTTTTTTTTTTTTTTTTTTTTTTTTGAGATGAAGTCTTGCTCATTGCCCAGGCTAGAGTGCAGTGGAGCGATCTCGGCTCACTACAAGCTCCGCCTCCCAGGTTCACGCCATTCTCCTGTCTCAGCCTCCTGAGTAGCTGGGACTACAGGGCGCCCGCCGCTAAGCCCACTAATTTTTTGTATTTTTAGCAGAGACAGGATTTCACTGTGTTAGCCAGGATGGTCTCGATCTCTTGACCTACATTTTTTTTATTAGAAATTGAGACACAAACACACACATTAGTCTAGGCCTACACAGGGTAAGAATCATCAGTAACATTCTCTTCCACATCTACAGCTTGTCCCACTAGAAGATCTTCAGGGGTAATAACACACATGAAGCTGTCATCTCCTATGACAACACTGCCTTATTTTGGAATACCACCTGAGACCATTCTGTAGTTAACATTTTTTTTTAAGTAGAAAGAGTACACTCTAAAATAACAATATGAAGTATTGCATAGTATGGTACATATAGAAACCAGTAACATAGTCACTGATTATCAAGTATTAATACCATTGATCGTTTATTATCAAGTATGAATGCCATTACTTTTAATGGCAAAAACTGCAATTACTGTTGCACCAACCAAATATTATGTATCATACATAATTGTACGTGCTATGAGTAATACATTGTGCCATAACATTACAACAGCTACCACATCACTAGGCGCTAAGAATTTTTCAGCTCCATCATCACCTTAAGAGACCACTGCCATATATACAGTCCATTGTTGACTGATATGTTATGCAGCACTTGACTGTACTTCATTTCTAATTTGATTTCTAAGGTGTTTATGTAACAAAATATATGTTTATTTAAGAGATGTACTTTAGGGGAAGTGATTTACCTCTTAAATAACTAGACATCCAGAGACCTTTGAGGATAATTTAAAGGTTAAACTGGCAGCACATTAGGTTAATTGCTAAAATATTATATTTTTGTGTCCTGCCTACATTGTGAACATTTAAACATAAGCATTAGAAAGTAGTCTCTAAAAAACATAAGAAATAATTAAAATTAGCTTCTGGCCTCTAGAACTGCTTTTCATTCTCATTCCGGTTATTTAGAGGATGTACACATCCAAGCAGATACATCATCTAGCATCCTGACGCTGGGTGCTTTTATCTATTCTCATTCAATGACCTTTGCTTCCATTTCATGACAGCCACTCACTCTATTAGATATATGCTGGCAATTCTCAAAATTAGTTGTGTAACTCAGACTTATCCTCTGGCTTCTAGAAACCCTTACCCAACTTAACATTTCCATTTGATTGTCTCACAAGCATTTCAAATGTAATATGTACAAAATAGAATTATTGTATTCCACTTAAATCTTATAATATTCTGAGATTTTACCATCTCAGAAAATGGCAGCACATGCATCCAGTTGTTCAAACCAGAAACCTGGCCATCATTCTTGGTTCCTTATTTTGTCTTACCTTCACATTCAGCGCCTCAACCAGCCTTTTTTTTTTATATACCTTCTAACTATATCATGAATCAGTCCAGCATCTTTTACATCGACTGTCAATGTGGTGGTCCAAGCCTTCTTACAAAATTTCACCTCCACTTCCAATCACTGTCTCCTCAACCTAGTCATCACACAGCAAACAGATAATCTTTTAAAACAAAAATTGCAAGAGTACCAACTCCCATTAATTTATTGAATGGTTTATCCATGCATATCATGCTCTACATTAAATATATATTTCACATCTTTCCACTTTTTCAGAGCTTTATTAAGGTATAATTATCATATAATATACTGCACGCATTAAAGCATACCATTTGATGAGTTTAGACACATGTATATGCCTATAAAGTCTTGAGCACAATCAAGATAACAATCACATCCATCAGCTCCAAAAGTTTATTTATTACCCTTTTAATACCTCCCTCTACTCTTCTCTTCTCCTCCCATGTCTGCAGAGCACCATTGATTAGCTTTATGTAACTCAAGATCAGTTGTCATTTTCTAGGAATTTACAGAAATGAATTAATGTCTCCTCTTGCCTCACCTATTCACATAGAGTCCAGGTTAATTTCTTCATTTCCACTCTTCCAAAAAGAAAAAAAAAAGTGAACAAGTTTAATGAAAATCATTGAGAAAGTGCCAACATACGTGCCCAGTTTTTAGAGTTGCTTATAAATTATAAAACTCCTGAAACACTACAACACTTTCATGGACTTGTATCTTTCTCAACCTTGATAATAAATTATATTAATAATAAACTTCCAGATTGTTATTGTTGCTGTTTTGAAACAGAATGTCGCTCTGTCACCCAGGATAGAGTGCAGTGGTGCAGCCTTGGCTCACCGCAACATCCACCTCCTGGGTTCAAGTGATTCTCCTGCCTCAGCCTCCTGAGTAGCTGGGATTACTGGTACACGCCGCCACACCTGGCTAATTTTTTTTGTATTTTGAGTAGAGATGGGGTTTCACCATGTTGGCCAGGCTGGTGTCGAATTCCTGACCTTAAGTGATCTGCCCGCCTTGGCCTCCCCAAGTCCTGGGATCACAGGCATGAACCACTGTGCCCAGCAAAACTTCCAGGTATATAATTAAAATTTTAGCCAGCTTTTCCCTCAGTCTAATTTTAAAATTAAGATTTCTTTTCTTTTCTTTTTTCTTTTCTTTTCTTTTCTTTCTTTCTCTTTCTTGCTTGATGATGTTATTATCATAGTCTGGTGGATTCTGTCTTTCTATAATAAAAATCCTGTGATGTTGTTCAAAGAAACTCAATGAGCTTTCTGTATGTTTACCAAGGAATTAAAATCTTAACAAAGGTTTTCAGTACAAGAAATACTCCCTTTTGTAAGAATTCTTCATAGGTTTTTCTAGCACGTGTGTTTTTATTGAATGATACTTGATGGTTCTACATGTTATTTCTTTTCTACTATATATAATATTGATTAGGGAATACATTTAATATTTTAAAACTATCATTTCTTTCTCCAGAATAATCATGTTTTGCTTCTTGTTGCTTTAAAAGGAACATTTTAAATTGCTTTTTTACAACAATAAGTGTGAAAGGAAATGCCAAAATACAAACAATTTCACTTCTTGTTGGAATTTGACATTTCTACTAGCTAAGTAATATAAACATGCATCACCTAAATGAGCAGTATTTTAATAGCATCATTTTCACATTTTAATTGTTGTCACATTTCTTCTTTGTTTAGGGAGACGTCTGGTGAACACCCGTGGGATCTAAAGAACAAGTAAGATTTAAAGCATACTGGGTTGTGTGCCTGACTTTCAAATTTTATTTATTTTATTGCTTAATGGTGTTTCTTTACTACTGTGGGTTGTAGCTTCTTAGCAAAATTGTTAGAAGTTTTATTATGGAGTATAAGGAATAAAAGTGAACTTTCAACACTTTCAAATTATTTGGAGTCTTAAAATACATACATGAATCTTCTGTATGTAGTAGGCAGACACAAAAATACTATGTCTTTATGGACATAGATGGAGTGAAATTTCAAGTCCTAAATAATGGGTATGCTTTTATGCAGAAGAGGAAATACACATCTATAGACTGAATTTTTACAAGATGATTTTTATAAGATACACTGTTTTATTTAACAATTGTCTTAGTGTGACCTCTAGCCCATCAATGGAGTAGGTCAGTGAGCAGTGAGTAGTTGATTCATTTCCCCAAACTCCACCTCGTGTGGAACATGATTCTGTTAACACCAGAGTATGAACAATACAATGACTACCCAGTATTGGAATGAGATGTGTTGGGATGATTTTGAGAGAAACTTCAGTTAATGGAGTGGGAAGGAGAAAGTGTGAAGTGCAGTTGAAAGGAAAGCAAATAAGTAAGAGAAGAACTGAAAATAATAAAGAAGAGAAGACAGATCTTCAATGAATAAACAAATAGAGTAAACAAATAGATTACATATACTTGCACTTCATTGCAAATATTTGGAAGAAAGAAAAGAGAGGTGGAACAAATAAAAAGTAGTAAATAGAGACTGGAAACTAAATATAGAGACAGGATATTCAATAAATAGTGCTTAAGAGAAAGGGAAAGAAAAGAGTAGTAAAAGTAGAAGAAAGTTCCATTTTAAATTTTTGCTTTTCATTTATTTGACAATTTACGTAATTTAAACTACAACTTGAATGGTTTACAAATAGAAGCCTTGAATATTTTTATCTATTTCATTGAAAAAGAAAAAAAAATTCTAGTCATCATGCAATTATTCGATGTTTCTGAGAATCTTGTTTTATGCTCAATTTAAGCCATGTTTAAATGAAGAAAATGTTTCTTGATTTATTTCAAGTTTCCTTACTAGAGTTCTAAACTTTCTATATTTATGAAATCACTTGATTCTAAAAAAGGGAAAATTGTACATTTAAGGAGGTGAAATAAATCATTAAAATGTATTTCTACTCTGTGGAAAGCATGTTAAACAATTCAAATTTACAGTTAGAATGGCTCAAATTATTCCTGCATTCAAAGACACAAAGCCCTAGAATTACCCTGTAGTTATCATGTAATTGCTATTTGCTGGCAAAGGAAAGGTTAACAGTGGTGCTGATCTCAACTGTAATACACAGATTTACCAAAGAACCTGTAGAACTGAGTTTTTCTGTCCAAAGAATGAATCATAAAAATTCAGCAAAATAACATTTCTTTTCATTGGCATAAAGATAAAATAAGTAAAAATTCCTTTTTAGCAGCACTTGGAAAAGTATGGTTCTTCATTTATGGTTGTTGCTGTTTTTCATTGGTTTGGGTGGCTATTACATATTAATCATTTATCACAACAAAGGGATTTTGTTGTGATGATAAATATTACTAATAGTCGCAGTGTCTTGGGGAAAATTACTTGGTTATTTACGATCCATTATGTATAATACACATCACTACTAGGCCACCACACATTGTTTTTTATAACCATAGGGTAGAGCTTCGTGGGGGCAAAATCGAAAACACCCATGGACTCTAAATCCAAAATACTGAGTAAAATCCCAGCACCATCATTAAGAGCCACTTTATCTTCCTGCTCTTCAATGTTTTCATGTTTAAAATGAGAATACTGCCTACTGACAGGATTGCTGTGGTATTTGAGCAAGTTGTCAATCTGAAAATACTTTGAACTTGGTCAACATTGCTGGATGACATAACTGGGGAATCTTGGGTTCTAGCTCCCTGCAGGTGAAGCCACCCAAATGACTTTGCAAAGATTGCTACAGGTGTTTGTACTTGTGATTCAACGTTATCATTTTTTAAGTCATTTAGGGGGTAGGTCAAAGAACCATTTAAGAAGCTTTAGTCGTCAGCCTCATTGCTCCGGATCTGGAGTGGAGCCTCATAAGAATATCCTGCTGTGGGCACTTTACATTCCTCTAATAGAATAAAACTAGGACCATCTCCCCCATTTTAACCAGTACTAGGCTGCTTGGTTTTACATATATTCTCTCATATAAATCTCAAATCAATCATGTGAGGAATATCTGTTTGTCTCCATTTTTAGATGATTCTCATAAAGGCTTAGTAACATGACTGAGGTAACACAAAGAGAAAAGAGAAAGAACTGGAATTGGAACCCAGAACTTGTTCCACAGCCCATGTATATTACAAATGTATTTTACTGCCTTCCTCAGTGAAATGTAGTATTTTTAATGCAACTATTTGGGGAAAATTATCACAGTAATTTTATCCACACGGATGTGGAGAAAACATCTAATATAAAAGACAAATGTTTAAGGGAGAGGAAAAGCAATTTCGGTTCCCAAGGAGGATGACACCTGCTGAAAGGGGATGCAGTAAGGCAGTCTCAGAGTTGTGCCTTGGACAAACTCTGTGGGAAAGCATTAGTGAGCATTTTTTTTAATCCTACAACTCTTTCCTCCTTTGGCAGTTAACAGCAAATTCCTCAAGTCCTACTGCCTCTGCTTTAAGGCCCAGTTCTTCTGCATTCCTGTGATCATTTAGCAGAGAGAAGACCCAACTCTACTTTCTTTCTAATTATTGGCATTCCTCACCTCCATAACAACAAAAAAGTTTGTGCCCCTGATTTTCTGCTTATAGTCTGACATTGGTGATTGATCTAAGTATGCTTGCTGAAGTCAGGGAAGATGGTAATTATTATATCCAAATGTACATTGAACAGTTGTTTTGAGGCTCCATTCTCTTCGTCTTCTTTAAGAAAAAGTAAGTTATTAGAAAGAAATGAAAATAAATTCTTTTGTTACAGCACAGGGGTCCCGATCCAGACTCCATCCAAGAGAGGGTTGTTGCATCTCATGCAAGAAAGAATTCAGGGCACGTCCATAGAGTAAAGTAAAAACAAGTTTATTAGGAAAGTGAAGAAATAAAAGAATGGCTACTCCATAGACAAAGCAGCCCTGAGGGCAGCTGGTTGCCCATTTTTATGGTTATTTCTTGATGATATGCTAAACAAGGGGTGGATTATTCATGCCTCCCCTTTTTAGACCATGTAGTGTAACTTCCTGACATTGCCATGGCGTTTGTAAACTGTCATGGCGCTGGTGGGAGTGTAGCAGTGAGGGTGACCAGAGGTCACTCTTGTGGCCATCTTGGTTTTGGTGGGTTTTGGCTGGCTTCTTTACTGCAACCTATTTTATCAGCAATGTCTTTATGATCTGTATCTTGTGCCAACCTCCTATCTCATCCTGTGACTTAGAATGCCTTAACCCTCTGAGTATACAGCCCAGTAGGTCTCAGCATTGTTTCACCAGCCCCTATTCAAGATGGAGTTGCTCTGGTTTAAATGCCTCTGACACGTTCATGATTGATTGATTAATTTTTTAAAAAGCTATCTAGTTAAACCTGTCTTTTTTTACACAAATTGACTTTAAATAGTTAAAATATTTTTTTAAATCATAAGTAATTCTTACTCTACTCATTTATGCACACATATACTCACATGTACACGGACATACCTACACACACACTTATACATGTATACATGTATACACAGACTATAGCAAGGTCTTTTATCCCCTTTCAATGAAATAAATATTGTATTTTATAGAATAAATAATGTTGAAAAAGTGATTTTGGAGAAAGGTTGAAATGATTGAGTCTTAAATGTGTCATGTATAATCTGCATCTTTCTAAACATCGTGTTTTAAGTAGTCATCTTCAGAAATTAGAGGCTCAATGTGTTTAGAAATACATTTTCATCACTTTCATACACAATATAGATTTCTCCTTCCTCAGATTGTCTCCTGTGTAAACATACTGCTTGATAAAGATGACAGTCAAGTTAACTTGATTGCTGGATAGCTGTATTGTTATTACCGTAAATAAACACACATATTTCCTCTTTGGATTATTCCTGGTAAGGAATCTCTAGACAAACACAATGCTTTCTTCTGGATTGATTGTGATCTTACTCACTCTAGGTAATCACATACGTATCGTTCATATTAATACTTTTATAAAACTGAATTTAATATGTAGAAAAGTTCAGAGGAAAAGGGTATACTATTAGGTGACATTTTTAAGGGCATGACTAAAAGCAAAAATATTATTGACAAATCTTTGGAGTCTTATACAATAAATGGAATCTAATTTACATAACATAAGCACATTTCTGCTCAGATTGTGAGAATGAAGGACCATGGAGGAGTTATATTCAAAGATATCAGCTTTGCTCAAGAAACTCAAATAAATGCTTCCAGGAAAGCAACAGCAACAACGACGAGGTAATAACATGGACCAAACAGTTATTTCACTCTTTATTTTTTGTTTTATTTTATCTTTTTTTTTTTTTTTTTTTTTGAGACAGAGTCTGGCTCTGTCGCCCAGGCTGGAGTGCAGTGGCACGATCTCGGCTCACTGCAAGCTCCGCCTCCCGGGTTCACGCCATTCTCCTGCCTCAGCCTCCCGAGTAGCTGGGACTACAGGCATCTGCCACCATGCCCGGCTAATTTTTTGTATTTTAGTAGAGACAGGGTTTCACCGTGTTGGCCAGGATGGTCTCGATCTCCTGACCTCGTGATCCACCCGTCTCAGCCTCCCAAAGTGCTGGGATTACAGGCGTGAGCCACCGTGCCCGGCTGTTACTCTTTAATTCCAAAACAGGTATTATTCCTCTCTGAGTATCACATAGAGCTTATGATTTACTTATTATAGAAAAATGCTTGTTATCTTCAACAAGTACTGATTGTGAACATCAGAAGGTATCAAGTACACAAAAATGCAGCAGCTAAAAGTTCAAGAGTGAGGGAGCCCTCAGTATCCAGCCTCATACTGAGATTGGTTAAACTGCAAGATGCACCCAACAAAAGATCCATTTTATCTGGGAACACCAGCTTGCACACTGATATTTTCAGGCCAGTAGAGGCCCTTCTATGAAGGAAAGAAATGGTTTAATTAATGGGACCCCAAGGATTCAACCAATGTTGACAATGGTACCTTCACCACCACTGGAAAAAACCGTGGATATATCCCCATACTTGTTACACGTAAGCATTCCCTGAGATTTGAGTCAACTTGGCTGCTTGGATCAGGGCCCAGGTGCTGCTTCTGTCTACAATGCAGTGCCCATACACTTGGTCATTATAGTTAATTAACTGCCCTCCAATGCTGCCTGCAATGCAGCAGGGAAAGAAAGAGAAGGAGGCTTGTTGCTTTTTTCCTTGGAGCAGGAAAAAGTAAAGCAAAACAAAAGGAACAAACAAACCAAAAACACTATGTGTTAGACATGGACTGTTAGCAAACATGGAAGTAGGGTTCCTTCCATATTTGAAGTCTATTATTAGTTCTGCTTTGTGAGTGATTGCTTCTTTGCTATCATCAATGATCAATAATAGGACCCAACAATATCAGTGCAGCATTCTAGGGCACTCCCATGGCACATTTATTTTGCCCATCACCTTGAGAGTAGCTTTCAAGATGAATTCTAGTGTCGGTGGCCTCGTATATTAATTATTGCTTCAGAAAGGCTTCATCAGAGTTCAGTCATTCTTTTGTTACTTTGATGTAAACCCCCAAAGCCTCAGATATTGAAAAAAAAAAAAAAAAAAAAAACAGAAACACATAAGAAGTAGCAAGAGTTTTCAAATAGCATTGCTGCTTAAAAAAAAAATTAAAAAAATAAAAAAATAAATTACCTGTGTTTCTGCATCCCCCACTTTAGCATCTTTTCTTTCTGCCCCTGTTAGTGTCATCTGTTGTGTTTATGTTTTTTTCATTCAAAAAATGTAGACATTCAAAATTTTGCTGAAAATTTCACCTAAGACTGTGACCAACTGTCTGGTATAAATTGAATATAGATTTCTAGAGATGTAGGCCAGTGGATAGTGAATACAAAGGCAAGTCACAGATTTTCTTTTAGCATTGCTGAGTCTTGTGAAGTTTTATCTCTGCCTGATGTTACAGGATATAGTGACAAGAATATACACCCTCATATGGCAGAAAATAGCAATTTCTTATCCTGGATGGCAGAATGGCAAAAATACATACATATGGCATCAAACTTTAATTGATAGAACTTGATAAAAAAATTTCAATACTATTCTGTAAACCTCCTTCAAAGTCTGTTTTGTTCTCACATCCACTTAAAGTAGAACAGTCATTAGACATTGTAAATAGTTTTCCCTGTCTGCTTGTGAAAGGAAAGCATCTTACCCATTTGATATTTTTAGACACTTATACCGCCTATGGAATTTGCCTACATAACTCCCTTTCGTGCATGGATTCATCACTTCTACAGTCATCTTAAATATGATGAATAATGCTTGGCTCATAGTCCTCACTTAGTCAATGTTTATTAACCAAATATGTATTGGGCAGGTTTGTTAGTGTTCTGTGATATGTAAGAAACTCAGAGGATTAGCACAAAATACATTTATTATCTCTCACTTTAAGGTAGGAAATGTCTTAGTTGGGTCCTCTGCAAGAATGCAGTCAGTGTGTCAGTCAGGGCTTAGTTCTCATCTGGAGGCTTGACTGGTGATGGATTCACTTCCAATTTTACTTGAGTTGTTGGCAGAATTCATTTCCTGTAAGACTGAGACTGAGGGCTTTGGCTTTGGCTGTTGGCTAGAGGCTTCTCTCAGCTCCAGGAGCTGCCTGAAGTTGCTTGACTATAGCTTTTTCCATAGGCCCTCTCACAACATGGTACCTTGCTTCTTCAAAGTCAACAAGGGAAAGGGACACTTTCTATTACCAGTCTGATAGCAAGGTGGAGGCTTATATAATGATTCAAAATCAAGAGAGTAAAATCCTATGATCTTTCCCAAGTTCTATTGGTTAGAAACATGTCACAGGTCCTGCCCACACTCAGTGGGACAGGATTATACAATCTGGACACCAGGAGTAAGAGATCACAGGAAAGACCTCAGAGTCTCTTTGAAACAAAAGATACCATCAAAAGAATCAGTGCCAGAGCCTTCCCTGATATCCTAACTTTGAACTAGAATTGAAAATCACATTAGAGAAAGAACATCTTAGTTTGGTCTCACTAAGGAAAATGAAAAATATTTGTTAAAAGACCTGTAGGGTGTAGAGTAATCACTATACTAGTTTACTGAAGTACAATGGGCATTTCCCATTGTAAGAGGTAGAATCTTCAGGGAATAGGGATGCATTCTTAGCTACTCTGGCAGGGAATAGCATGTGACCCTCTTTCTTTGCTAGTGCATTCTGAGTCTTAGGCCTTTGAATAACACAGTTTGTTCTTAATGTATACCTCACTTCTCTACTATTGTTTGGCCTATAACAACCACAGAGGTAATTATATCCTATGTAATTATATGCTGCAGTTAATATGTATTTTACCACATATTTATCCATAGGTCTGTTTTCTCAAATAACCACTTAATTCTATGATATTTAAATGAAAAGCTCCAGGCTTACTAGTCTTCCAGGATGTGAGAAAAATAGATGAATTATAAGCTGTTTCCCCCAAAAAACAGTGTGTTGGGATACATGAGACCATATAAATGAGGGGAAGCTACGGTTGACGATTCCTGAAAAGACTCCCCCCACTTTTGTATCTTCCTGGAGTTCAAAAACTGATACTATTTCTGAGTACCCCTACAGACGAGAATTGTCACTCTCTACTTAGGAGACACAATCTCTAAGGTAACCAGGATGCACATATGATAGCAATTTTAGCTAGGGCAATCTAAATTATGAGCATGCTACATAAGAACCCTAGGCCAAAGGAAATGTTTTCTGTAAAAAATAATCAATATTGATCATTAAAATTTTAAATAATTGTATTTATTCATACTCTCGTGGGGGACGTCCTTGGTGGTTGTTGTGCAATAAGCACATAATATTTGTCTGCTGATCACTAGCCCATCTCACATGAAAAAGTGATCACATGACAATCCAGTGCATGTTTATCACCCAAGATCTTGTCAGCAACTGATGGCACACTCAAAAAGAGTGTTGTTAATAGAGGAGAGCTTAATCAGCTGACTATTTACAGAGGGATGGACAAGATGAAAGGATCAAGGATCTTCCTGGGTTAACTAGAAGCTACTTCCACACCTTGGCTTGATAAGGTTATCAGAACCCAGAAAGACCTGCACTGTTGAAGAGAGCCACCCAATAAGAACCTAACCTCTAGTGCAGAAAAGCAACATGTGAAAACGTGCACTGGCAGATAGAGAGCCAGGGAAATAAATAACACAACTCCTCTTTCCTTTTATCTTCTAATATTCTGCTGGTATTTCCCATTGCCTGAACTAACAAGAAGCCAAAAAGCAAGAGAGCCTAGTTGATGCAGTCAATTAATGTTGAACTCACCAGGCGCAGAGCAGAGGGATGAAAGGTGAGAACGGAATATCATATAGCATGTCAATGTGCATCAGTAACTCAAAAAGTCTTATGGATGATGTTGTCCCATTTGTATTAAAATTCTAATTTTTGTTCACAGTCTGATTTTTATCCATGTGTCTTTCTTTTAGGCTTGGAAAATATTGGTCAAAGATAGGTCGAATCTGTTACTTTCTAACATTGTTTTAGAAACTACATCAACCATCTACTGAATTTGTTCAGATTTTGGCCTCTTTTCAGAAATCTGGAACTTGTAGGAGGAATTGCTGAAATCTTGAATGATTTTCTAACCATTCACAGTTGTAGTTTCCCCTAAGGCAATTCCTAAGAATTTCCATCTTTGTGCAGGCTGGTCATGTTTAGGACATTTCTGTAACTCCAAGTCTCTTTAAAAGGAAGGCAAAAAATTACTCAGGATCCCTCCATAGAGGCTCCAAGTCAACGTAAAATTCTCAGAACTCCTTGAAAGCAGGCTAGCAAAAATCTGGAGAGAATTTATGAAGATTATTATAAATTATAGCTTATCATCTAGTATTTTTGCAATCTGTCCTTATACTCATTATGTGGCCAAAGCATCCAAAAAACAAACAAACAAAAAGCTTTATGACTAGATGTGAGCTAGAATATTTCCAAATTGGCACATACATCACGGAATGAAATCTTCTAGTTTTATCCACAGACATACCAATATCATCTACATCTAAATTATATTAACTCTAACACAAATCATCATTCTACTTGTTTCTTGTTTCTAAGCACTCACACACATTTTTACAGGTGTTTCCAATGTTTTTTTTCTCCATACCAACTGGCTTCTTATCTTCATATAGTTTTCCTCCTTTCCAGTTTTAAATTAAAATAACTGCTGAAAACCAACATGGCACACATTTACCTATGTAACAAACCTGCACATCCTGCACATGTACCCTGGAACTTAAAATACAATTTACAAAAAAGAACTGCTGAAATTTGCAAAGCCTTTAGACACTACCTTTAGGATTGTGAAAGCTCTGCAACCCAATATTTCAATTCTGTTGGGGTTAAGTCTAGCCTTTCTATGACTTAGAACTAGTCAACTTTTATTAATTCTCAATTTCTCACTCCTTAAGCATGTCATATTCCTGGTAATTTTTGGTAAGATTTTGATACTGCATATATAAAGTGCATTGTAAATATCAAACAAAATATTGACATAGATAATGGGAAAAAAAATTCCTAAATAAAATTTTAGGTGAATGAGAGAATGATTTGTACTTTTAGAGCAAGGTCTACTATTTTTATACATACATTAGCCTGATTATATGGGTTTTGTTGTTATTGTTTGTTTTGTCTTTCAAATCGATTTCATCTGAAGCTGTTATGCCAAACACTACTTTGGTTCTTCATTTAATTGTAGTTATATGGTATCAGATTTTCCCCTTGTTTTTACAACAAGCTCAATGTTATAAAATTTATCTTAAGCAAAATTGTCTTTATGCTTTACCTGACATGCTTCCTTAATTAATATTATGGTTAAAGAGAGGAAAAACATAAGGTTTTGCAAAGGTTCTCAAAAAATAGTTGTAGTAACAGGGTATATTTAACATCATACTACCAGCAAATCCCAGTAATAACTAAGGAGATGGAATTAAAAATCTTTGCAAATGCCAAAATTATGTTAAATAGCAGTTCGAATATTTTAACCCAGAATTCTACCGTTTGATTTCTTTACACTTCCTTTCTTGCATCAAAAACAAAGGTCAACAGCATAACAGGTACAAAGTTCACTCCATCCCTTTTTCCATAGAATTGTCAGACTGACACACTAGAATGCGTTTTCACTAGATAATGAAGGGGAGAAGGCCTGTGTTACCTAATAGACCCTCATGGACTGTGGCTTTCTTGGCTAGAACATAGGATAAGTAAACATCCTATAAGTTAAAAACATGAAAAGCCACCGCCATCTTGTCATCTTTCTTCATCAATTTTTGTATCTTTTTTCTAAAGCAGATTTTTTTAAATTTCTGATTTTTAAATGATACTTGTTTTCTATTGTTTAAAGTGATTATATTTATCATCCTCTCCCATGACTTTGGGTAAGAAATTTTACCCAGAGGTCAGTAAGAGCACAACAGTTTCCCCAGCAGAGGGAGTCTCTCCAGTCCTTCTGTAAAAAGGATCATCTGTGCTTATGTAACTGCGTCCCTTTGTTTGAATGGATAGATTTGTCTTTCTAGAACAAACACTCGAGTCCTATCTACAATTTTTACGCTGCTAGAAAGACAATTCTAAAATGCAGACTATTGGGTGTCTTATTCCTGCTTAGGACCAAGCTTTTCAAACAGAACAAAGCTTCCAGTTTGGATTGATTCCTTCCAGTTTGTAGCCTCCTCTCTCTATGTACTTTATCGCAACTTCTATGCATCTGTGTATGTATTAGCACCATGAAATTCCTCATATTTCTCCCCCAAAGTCTGTATTATTTCATGGTACTATGACTTGTATATGCATCTCATTCAGGGAATCCTGCAGCATACTAAATAAACTTCTAATAGCTCGTACTCTATTATAATAATATGTTTATATGTCTATACTTTCCAAACCATAGAGAACAATTTGAGGGTAGGGACTGCACCTGATTCTTTTTGGTCCAAGAAAAAAAAAAAAAAGCCAAGTGTGATGGCACACACCTGTGGTCCCAGCTACACTGGAGACTGAGTTGGGAGGATTGTTTGAGCCTAGGAAGTCAAGGCTGCAGTGAGCCATGTTTGCAACACTGCACTCCAACATGGGAAACACAGCAAAGACCCTGTCTCAAGGTAATAATAAAAATAAATAAAAAACAATTCTTCCTTGGATCACCAGTGGAGTATCTAGTAGATAATACGCTTCAAATAAATGTTTTTGAATAAATTTATTATGTCACAGATAAAGCTTGAAAGGTCTAGAAGGATCCTCTCCAATGCAGCTGCAAGAATTTATTGACACTTTATCAAGCAAAATTAATTAACCTAATAATTCTTATCACAATCACATTGGTGTATGTGAGAAAATAGGTGAACATTTGGGTCAATTGATGGAATGTGGATCTTTTTGTTTCTAGTTTGAAATGAAAGAGATTACATCACTGTCTGGTCTTATCTCTAACTTTCAATAGTTTTGTAGGTTTCAGTAGTTTTGTAGTTGATTTCTGTTTTAGTCACAGAATGATATAGTCCCTGAATGCAAAATTGTGCTTCATTTCTGTCACAGAGACAAGAATTGCCATCTTTTTTCCAATTCAGTTATAACTTATAGTTTGCAATTGCTGGAAATACAATTAGTAAAAAGAACATAAAAGCCATATTGATTTAGCATTATTATGGTAGTCAGATTATGTCCAAAGGGAACCATAACCATCCTTATGCATGCCATATGCTCATTGTAGATTTGTTATATTTTCCACCTCTCGATGATAATACTGTGCTCTCAAAGGGATAGTCTAATAGACATGTATTTTAAGTTAATTTGGTGTCCTCTTTATCCAACAACATCCTAAATGAGAGCAGGGCAAAAACATATGTTTACATATGTATAATATGTACTGTACACACACAACACACATCTGTACACACAAGGACGTAGGATACTTCCAGCACATTTCCCCACTGTGGGAGAATATGTAGTTTAATATATGCGATAAAATAGTTTAAAAGAAAATATATGGTGTAAATAAAATAAATTTTTTAAAATAACTATTTTAAAAGAAAACAAATAAAACTTAGATAGTTGGGAAAAAAGAAGCTTCAACCAAAGGTTTATTCTTGTATATTTTTCTTGTAAATTTTTTGGCCATTTACATATTACTATAAATATTATTTTATATACTGTTTTCAAACAAGAAATATTAAATGACATGATTTGGTGGAGATGTTTCTTTTAGTTGGTGGAGATGAAGTCATCATTTCCTAGAAGTTCAGCTTTCATATTATCTAATTCCCAGTCCCAAACCTAATAGCATATCACCAGTAAAACCATACCATCTTTTATTCTTGAGTGCCTCATTCAAATTGAATCCCACCTTATATTGTGTATGTATTAAGAAACATTTTTGTCTGGTAGAACTGTGATATTAGAAGTTAATTATAACACCAACTTTCATATTAACACAAATCTCATCATCAACATGTGTTTAAATATAGCATAGTCTTCAGGAAAAACATGGCATATGGAACTCAGAGTGTATCGCCGCTGCCTTCGAAAACACTTCTAAAATAGCAGTTAAGAAATTTTTATAACACAATAGTATGAAGACACATTGAACAGGAAGAGGTAAAATTGGTTGAGAGATGTCAACAAAGTTTTGAAAGATGGAAAGTAGATAAGTTGACAAAGTGGAGAAATCTGAAGATCATGTGCCAACAGCTTAGATGGCAGTGACAAATGTGCCAATTCACCCCCACCCCTCTGAAAACCTCAGAAGGCTCAGGACTTGGATGTACCAGTATACAGAACCAAAAAAAAAAAAAAAAAAGCTTAACACTGAAAATAGGGAGATTGTTAGAAAGTCTCTAAGATACGCTTAGGTCACCAAATCGCTTTCCATGTTCATATACAGCTATGGGACCACCTTTCCCCCGTTCTTACAAGAGATTAGAGGTATAAAACTTCAGAGAAATTGAACTAAAAATCAAGAATATCAAAAGAAAGGAGTGCTGAAATGAGGCACTGGTAAGAAATTATGAGAAAAGGGACTCAGATCTATCTTTCCTAGACACAAACTTCCTACTTCCAGGGTACAAGAACAAAGACTAAAATTCAAGTATTCTGCTTTGGAGAAACATAATGGTGCTTGAGAAAATACCCACATATAATGATATATGGAGGTTGTCATTCCAAAATACAGCTATCTCATTATCCAATCACCCTATCATCCTGTCATGAAGCTCCTGAACCAACTAGCACCTCCACTGCACACATACTGACACAGGACTGCCCATAAGAGCTTCTTATAGCACAACTCAGATAGTCAAGGATGACCAGACATATAAGGAACAGTTACAACAACAACAAAAGAGAACAAAACAAAAAAGATACAAACCAGAGAGCAGAATTTTAAAATATTAGATTTATGAAATTACAACAGAATGTTATTTCAAAAATAGAATATGCAGAGAAAGTATAAAGATCCTGGACATTTAAAATATAGCAGATAGACAAAATGCAAGAGGAGGGATGAAGGATAAAGTTGAAAAACCATAGACAATGGAACAAAAAAAGCAAAGTGATAATAAGAAAAAATTTTTTAAATGAAAGAATGAATCCAAGATATACAGTATCTCACTAAAATTACTTCTTTAAAAAAGACAAGAGAGACACTTTTTAAAAATCTAAGGAATTAAAATAACATAGATGTAACAAGAGAAAATCTTCCTAGAACTGAAGGATGTGATTCATCAAGTTGGAAGGATCCAGTGTTTTCTCAACATATGAATTTTTTAAAAGACCTACTGTGAAGCATGGCATGGTAAAATTACAGAATAACCAAGCTAAATGTTCTAAACCCAAGGGGTATGGACAGCAGGGAGGGCAGTGGTAATCCCAGGTCATACACTAGGAAATGAGAATAAGAATGATGTATTTCTCAAAATAACATTGAATACCTGCATGCTAGAAGAGAGAAACCTCCAAAGTTCTAGGGGAAAAAGGATTTTCAACTTAGAATTCTATATCCATCCAAACTGTCAGTAAAGCATGGAGGGATAATCAGGTAATTTCAGACAGGCAAAGTATTTTAAAAATTACTTCCCATCTAATCTATCATAAGAAAGAACTGAAAGATATGCTTAAGCAACATTTGGGGGGTGTAGACCACCATGGAAAAAAAAAAAAGGATCCAAGTAACAGGAGGTCAAACACAGGAGAAGAAAATCTTCCTAGAACTGAAGGACATGATTCATCAAGTTGAAAGGATCCAATGTTTTCTCAACATATGGTTTTTAAAAGACCCACTATGAAGCATGTCATGGTAAAATTACAGAATAACCAAGCTAAATATTCTAAACCTGATGGGTGCAGACAGCAGGGAGGGTAGTGGTAATCCCAGGTCATATACTAGGAGATGAGAATAAGAATGACATTGTAGTTCTCAAAATAGCATTAAATACCTGCATGCTAGAAGAGAGAAAAGGGAATTCCCAGAAAAATAACTACACATAGGCATCTAAAGCAACAGGTCCAGATTGATGTAGGAAGGTAAAGGCATGGTGGTCTCTGAGAAGGGACTGGAATTGATGGAAAGTTTGTAGCTGCTTTGGAATGATTAGAAAGAAATATTGATAGGTTTGTATTTGGTCTATTAGAGTATTTTAGAAAAATGTAATAGGGCCAAGCACAAAAAACAACCAAGTATATTTTTAAAATTCATCAGGGACTTGTATTGAAGGTATAGTTGTACAAAAACACATTAGTTTTTCTTGGATTGTATTAATTTTAGAGGCTTTGGAGGGTAATGGAGACTACACCTTCCTTGTTCCTCTGTCACCCTTAGCCATCTTTGGGCTACCAGTTAGCACAAAGTCATCTAGTGTGGAAAACAAAATCAAGTGATTCAGAGTTGAAGGGTAGAGTGAAGAAGTCTATCGAAATTAAATTTTTGTATTTTCCTAAAACACATACCGTATGTTTCTACATATACCTCTACTCATAACCTCATCCACAGTTTGAAATGAAATTTAATGTATCTTTTCATTTTGATTTCCTTAAAACATGTGGATGGGAGCACACACAGTCTTTTAATTTTATACTTTAAAATAATCAGGCAGTCAGAAGTTAAGATAAGTTGAACTTACTTTTTACTTGCTATAAATAGGCAAATCATTAAATGTTACAAATAGTCCATTTGCTCTACCCTATCTTGCTATAGGTTGGAATAGAGGAAGAAAGAGCTATTAGATTTACTGTCTACCTTTATCTAGCTATATTAAATGTAAATATGACCCCCCAATATTTTTTAAAATCACTTCTTTAATAGACAAGTACTGCTTCATTAAATAGAGGTTTTTTTTTCCATGCTATAAAAAAAGAAAAAACGTATTGAAAATTGTCTGTGAACTCCACATTTGAACTCCAATTAATCCTTATCCTTGATTTCTTACTATGCCAAAGTATGAAACTTATTTTTAAATATCAGGGAAACTGATTTATAATATCAGTAATACTCCCTAAAAGTGTGGTTAGACCAGCAGGCAAATGCTTACATGATATCATTTCCCAATTTCAAAGTAAAAATAACAGGTAGATTATGTGAATAAATATGGTAATTGCAGCCCAATGGGAATTGCAAATTTAGAGTTCAATCTCCATTTTAACAAGAAGTCACTTACAGAGATAAAACCCTGGGGATCAGTGACTATTCATAATAACGTTAGTCTTTAAAATTAAATTTGTAAATAGCAAGGGAATGAATGATTTGTGCCTTGTCTATTCCTTAACATAAATAGACTTTCCTTTTAAAAGTGTATGTTTTGTTCATTCTTGAGAACAAGAAGAAGAACAAAAAGAAAAGAGTAGGAGAATCCAAATTTATAAATTATGCACCATTATATTTGTTCTCATAGCCTGTCTAACGTAGGAGGACCTAGAATAATAGAGTCAGACTTTAATGTTGAAAATCACATTACATCATCATTTGGATACACCTCTAATCTTTCTTTTAACAGCTAAATTCATGTGCTTCAGACACAAAAGTGAAAGAAGTCTTCAATGAATCAGTTGCACTGTGCTTCATTCTAAACCAGACAGCAGCCATCTTATGGGTTCATTGATGTATTTTGTTCTATGAAGATTAAAAGTTATTTAATTTATGATAAGAAAATTTAAAAAAAAATCCCGGCTATTCAGACAGGAGCCCCAGAAGCTCTCTGGTAAAGGAAATTCTAGAGCTGTACATTTTCCAAATAATCATCACATGTATGACTTTATTTTTTTATAGCAAGTCCTACAGGTTAGTGAAGCCAGTTAACCGGTCTAGAATACTAGCCCAGCCACTGAACGATCAGAGTATAAGTCTGCCTTCCAGACATCCCCAATTATGATAAGAAATCTTGATTTCCTCCTCTGAAAAGAAAAAGGATCTCTCATTTAAGAAAGCCATGGTTATAGCCAGTGAAGCTTGCTAAAATGCATTAGAGAATAATAAAGTGAACTTTATTAAAAGGCACCCTTGGGTGCAATTTCGTCATCCTGTACAGCTGAGAGCAGCAGAATTTTAGTCTTCTTCTACTTAGGTTTTTATAAGATGCCTTTTCACCAAAAGGATCAGGAAAGTGTAATTGCAGGCCTCTTTTTAAATGATCTGTGAAAGTTGGGTGGTTCATTCAGGATGCAGATTAATTTCATACTTCCTTGTTTTGCACATCAATTATTTCATGATGATGTTCCTCTCTCATGGGAATTATAAATTATCATTAATAACAGTCATTATTTATTAGGCACCTCATATGTAGCATTCACCATGCTACTTCCACTTACACATGCTATTGTTTTTATAACATTCCAGCAAAGTGGTTGCCATTTTATCTGCATTTTATTGAGGAGCAAATTGGCACCCAGATGGAGTTTTGCATTTCTTCTGTATCGTTTAAAATGTCTAGCAATGAACTGAGCAGATAGAAAGTTGTCAATACCTGTTGTTGCCTGGCTTATTATTAAGCTCCTCTAAGCTACTTGAACTTGCTTCCATTTCAACCAGTGGAAACAGACTGTAGCCATAGAAAAACTACTTGGATCTTTCCCCTGAAGGTCCATTCAAAATACATGCACTAGAGGGCATAAAAAGAGCATGGCTAATGAAGGAATGGCTGGTTCCAGCAAATGATGCTATGGCCTATAATGAGTTTAACACCTGGCAGATAATGCAAATGGCACTGAAAATTAGCTCATTTTTGGCTTCCCCGTGCCCTGTGCAATTGAACAAAACTTACATTGAAAATAAGCCCAGTTTGGAGTTTTGTTTTGTTTTGTTTGTTTTTCCTATACACACGTGTTTTGAATCTGAGCTATGGCTCAGTGCTGTACACTTACTAGTTCCTCTGCTCTTGCTACACCAAAAGACATGAGTTTTATGGGCTCCAGGGGAGGTTTGATTTTCACTCCTACCTCTGGTACACAGGCAGTTTTGCCCTCGTTCTCTTAATTTTCAGGGTGGTTATATCATCCAAACATAAATTAATTTTTCCTGGTACTTTTTCACCTTTTGAAAATGGGAGTGATCCATATGGCTAAAGAATGTCAGGAAGAGAAACATTTGGGAAGAATTAAATGGGATGCAGTCATTCCGGATCTTGATCATCTTAGCCAACAAGAGCCAAGTAAAAAAAACAGCCACAGAGTGTTATGTGCCAAAAGTTTCTAATTCCAGGGAGTTATACTATATAGGTGATTTTAAACTGACATGATTATATAGCTCCAAAAATTATTGTGTTGAGATGGTTGAAATGTAGGAAGATAATAAGGGTATGAGGTTTTTATTTTATATGATAATTTGCTCAAAATATTTTATATATAGCCTGGAGATATTTCAAATCTTTTTGTGGCATATTCTTAAAATTCAAAATGAATTGAAATAATATGTATGCTTCCTAAATTACAGATTATACCACTAAAAATGATACTGAATATCAAAACATATAATAATTTGAAGAGTTCTGATTGACAAAAGCTGTTTACCTTAAATTCTTTCAAACAACAAAACTGTTATCTATAAGGGGTTAGAGTCTGTGAGAACACAAAAAGATTTATCCAAAGGAGAAATATAAGCACAAGGATATTCAATATTGGTCTTTGCAATGCAGCAAATGATTTATAGTGAGATGAGACCTAGTCCAGAGGTTGAGTTGGTTTAGGAATGCAATGGTCATAAAACTAAGAAGTAGTTTGAAAGACAACAAATCACAAGAAAGTTGATGCATTGTCATGTTCCTATGTGTAGTAATGTTATCAGGCATTTACAGATTGCGAGTTTTCTGATTTTACTAATAAAGCTAAGTCTTAGTAAGAAGAGAAGAGCCTTTTTCCAGCTATCACAGGCCAGTTTGAAAACACAGAATGGGCATTAGGGAGAATCGATTTGAAGCAGCAAGTAAGCAACCAACATTCTTGCTAATGATAACAAAGCCCAGCTAAGCCTGTCATTCACAATTTACTTACTGCCTATTGCTAAAAAGACTTTATGCTACAGTTGAGTTAGATGACTGTTTAACTGGCATTAAATTAGGACATCCAAAATGAGCACTGAGATCCAGCCAACAATCACCATCATAGACCAGTCATGTCTTAGCTCACCTCTGTTAGAGTCTGTATTTCCAAAACCATAGTCAAAATGTGTCCATACTAAAGGAGAGTAGGCATTTGAGAGGGCAGAACACAAATAGGTATATTTTAATAGTTGGGGCCAGCAGAGGGAGGCTTTGGGTAACAAAAGGACAGCCTCAGATGCAAGAGTCAGACTGCCTAGAGTATTCAAAGGGTTAGGGATTTAGATTCAACTGTTTGTGTCTTAGTTGCTCATAGAACAATAGAGGAAAAACTGAAGGAACCAGAATCCAGAACCACACTGTCCTACTAGGGTGAGGCAGTTACTTTCAACTAAGGCCAGCTGAAAGTACTGAGACAAAGTCCAGTAGAATATTATATAAAATAAACATTTCAATAATAGTTAATGGTCAGGGGATCCAAACAGAGTTATCTAATGTATTCTGAAAGGAGCAATGATCCAGTGGTGTGTCTGTTGATAAGCCAGCTCTCCAGGAGTAAAAAGCATTTCATGATTTCTTTGGTTTAAATACTTCTGTGGTGACTGATTTCCGGCAATAGTCCCGCTCACAAAATTCTTGAATATTTAACAACAGGCTACTGCAAGCCAGTAAGAGCTTGTTTCAACATACCACTGAAAGTACCATTAAAAATCTAAGGAGGGAGACAGCACAAGGAAGCCTTGGTACATTGTGGTGACCCTTACTTGATGGGTGCAATGAGCAGGGCTCCAATCTCCTGGAAAGAGCTGGTCAAGCAAGAACAACTTCCTCAAGTCCTAGAGGGATTAGGATATTAAGCAATTTCTAAGACACAGATTTGGGTACAAAGAAGTAGGCGGAAGCCCAGTAACCAGATTGAGGCCAAAACATAAGTTGTTAAGACTGGAAAAAAGAAATCTAGTTACATATAAAATATCAAGTAATATAAATTAGACATCATAAAAGGCCTTATTGTTGGTGTGGAAAATTCTATTTGTATATGTATGTCTGAACTATAAATTCTCTACCACTATAGGCACATAATTAATTATAAAAGAAACAAGCATAACTTCTAAAAATGGCAAAAGTAAGTTTATATAATAGAATAATTAATTTTTTCACTAATAGTGGTATATCCTGTTGAATTTTGATTCTACAAATTCGTCTTTAGTATGGGCTGCCTTTTGACTTGATCATTACTTAGCTTTCTTTTAATTCTTTTCATTATGTTAATTTGTACATTACAATTCTTAATATATTTTAGTGCCTCATTAATATTAAGATCTACAAATGTGGTTTTTCTGAAAAATCTTGGGTAAATGCTTTTTTATATTGAATATTTTGTTTCTCCCTTTACCTTACCATTTCCCTAGAGAGTAATATCCTATCTTCTAGACAAAGTATAGTATACAATATTATGAATCAGGCTATGTTAAAACTTCTTGTAAAACAGGGAAAAAAACTTTTGTTATGATGATTAGAGTGATTTGATTAGAGTTTCAGAATGCTGTAATATAAGGGCTTGAACTCCCTCCCCCACCCCGACCCGACACACACACATACACACACATGCACAGGGAGGTAGTGGTAGTGATCAATTATTGCATGTTGTAAGCCAGGTGGGCAGAAACTAGACAGGTGCTTATTGCATGAGGACAATTCTGAAAGGAATAGGAAGAATCAAAGAAGAAAAATATGTGCCTAGTTTCTACTTTATTTAGGACGGCATGAGCTGGAAACTCATATGGAAAAGTAGATGTTAGAAATCAGAAAGTTAAAAGTCAAAAGAGCGGGTTAGTAGGCTCCAAAAGTTGATTTGTAAGTCACTCATTTAGGACTCTGGATGTGTTTTTCCTAGAGCAGCAATGTAGCTCACAATGGTAGTACAAGAAAACCTCTCAAAGTCCTAACTTAGCTGAAATTAAATGAAGAAGCTCTGAGCCCTGAGTTCCACCAACTTCTCCTAAAGCTCCAATTTTTGAACCCGATCCAGAGCTGTAAGTATTGAACCTAAAGAAGCCTATGGTGCCATTTATCTAGAGGTGCCTGAAGGAAATGAGGCAGACGGTGTTTACCTGAAGCAAGCTTCCTGATTGTGCAAAAATGAGCTATGTTGGGGTCCTAGATCCTAGGGCTATTTCTGTAACCTACTAGTTATGTAAACTTGTACAGGTAACTCAATCTGTCAGAGTCTTGGTTCCCTGATCCATGCAAAACGAAGAGCAATATTTAATTCACAAATGCACAGATAGCTCAAAGGCTTCTGCTAAACCTTCCCCAGGCCCCAAGGGGATCTTAAGTGTAAAGATGTGGGGAAATTGTCTTGTTTGTTGCTGCAACCCCAGGACCTCGAATAGTACTTCACATATAAATCCATTTCTGTTGATTATGTTAAATAAATGAATGCATGAATCAAAAGTGCTTCATTAGTAACCAGTGCCTTTTTGAATTAATTCCCCCACCTTTCTCCACAATCTACAGAAATTTGAGAGGGTATTAGCAAAGGGTATGTCCTCTTATAGTGGAAGGCAGGGTAATCATGGCTGTTCAATGGATGGGTCATTTGCTGGCTGTGCGTGCTCTGCTGTAGCTGTTTGTATGGTTGAGATATGACTCAGGTGCAATACTGACATCTCCCTGCTACCTCTCCATTGTGAGTATACTCTGGCCAAAATCCACCTGGTTATTTCTTGTAGTTTGTTTTTTGTGAGTCCATCAGCTTTATTGTTACAGAGGGTCTCTTCAAGTTAAGCTTTCTTCATAATACACCCATACTAAATTGCTCAATGTGATATTTCTGCTTGGCAGGGTTTAATTTGGTGGAATGAGAGTTGCCTGTTTTTTAGCAGTCAGACCTGCATAATAGCCATCTAAGGTAGAATTCATCACTTATGCTGAAATGTTTGTTTTTAAAATGTCAGGTGTCCAGATGGTGCCATGGCAATGGGGGTCATAAAAAATGCTTAGACACACAGGGAGTCTTAATAAAGAAATGTTCTTGTTAGTGATGCAGATCCTTAGCAGAGGCCAAGTTTTTTAAAAAGGTTAATAGGTTAAAGTTTCTTAAAGTGAAGTTATAACAAGCACCTCAAGATAAACCACAATATGACTCCGCTTTTATCTGTTTCATCATTTCCATTTCTGTGTCTTCTCTCTTTACTCTTACCTGCCTGTCTTCATCCAGGGATTCTCCCCTATTGCACATTGAAAGAGCTTTGCAAAAGAGAGATTTTATGTTAATAAAGTCAGAGGATGGTGCTGTTGCTATTTGGAGATTACCTAATTAAAGACCTTTATGGGTAACTAGGATGGTGGCAGGACTGCTGTTCTAAAAGGATGTGCATCTGGAGTGATTCTGAACGCAGCTCCACATGCAGCGCCAATGGTGGAATTTAAAGCAATCAATGAAATTATCTATACTTTCAACTTTATTCGACATATCTCTTGTATAAAGCCATTATTACAGATCCTGAAGCTGCACACAGAGCCTCCGGTTACCCATAAAAGCAGCATTTGGATAGAGTGTAAATTTGCCACCAGGACTCTGGCATATGGAAACTAATATATCTGATCAGGAAATGAAACTCATTGGAATATTTACGCTGCTTCTCAGATATTTTGACCCTAGTTTAGCCAGGCTTTTAGAAAATCGTTGGGAGGATTTATTTTTCTTTATCTGTCAACACCCCATCCCCCTGTTCCACAAAGCTCAATCTACAGACTTTGGTCATCAAAATAGAAATCTACATTTCTGAAAATTAACATTGTTTTGAGCATATTTTTCGTGTTTATGTAGAATCCACCAGGCCTGGCTCTGATAGAAAAACAAAGTAACAATATCAGTTACAAAGGACTATCAAAATATTCCCATCCATGTTAACATATCTGTAGAGGAAATAATACTGATTATTTATTTTTACAACCATACCTTGGAGATATTACAGGTTCAGTTCCAAACCACTGCAATAAAGCAGTATCACAAAAGAGCAAGTCACATGAATGTTTTGGTTTCCTAGTGCGTATAAAAGTTATGTTCACAGTCTATTGTAGTCTATTAAGTGTTTGATAGCATTATGTCTTTAAAAACAATGTATGTATCTTAATTAAAAATAGTTTATTGCTAAAATATGCTAACAACCATCTGAGCCTTCAGCAAGTCATAATCTTTTTGCTAGTGGAGGGTTGTTCCTCCATGCTTATGACTACTGACTGATCAGGCTGGGGGTTGCAGAAGGTCGGAGTGGCTGCTGCAAATTTTTAAAACAAGACAACAGTGAAGTTTGTTTCATCAATTGCACTTCAATTTACTATTCCTTTCATGAAAGATTTCTCTGTTATGTGTGATGGTGTTTGATAGCATTTTATCCACAGTAGAATATCTTTCAAAACTAGAGTCAATCTTCTTAAATCTTGCCACTACTTTACCAACTAACTTTGTGTAATATTTTACATCCTTTCTTTCATTTCAACAATGTTCACAGCATCTTTCCCAGGAGTAGATTCCATCTCATGCAACCATTTTCCTGGTTCGTGCATAAAATGCAACTGCTCATCCATTAAACTTTATCATGGGATTGTAGCAATTCAGTCACATCTTCAGGCTCCACTTCTAATTCTAGTTCTCTTGCTGTTTTCACCACATCTGCAGTTACTTCCTCCACTGAAGTCTTGAACCTCTCAAAGTCATCCGTGAGGATTGTAATCAACTTCTTCCAAATTCCATTAACTTTCAAACTATTAATGTTGATATTTTGACCTCAACCCATGAATCCCAAATGTTCTTAATGGCATGTAGACTAGTGAATACTTTCCAGAAGGTTTTAGATTTACTTTGCTCAGATCCATCAGAGGAATCACTATCTATAGCAGCTCTAGTCTTATAAAATGTGTTTATTAAATAATAAGACTTAAGTGTTGATATTACTTCTTGATTCATAGGCTAGAGAATGAATGTTGTATTAGCAGTCATGAAAACAGTGTTAATCTCCTTACATATTTCCTTCAGAGCTCTTGGGTAAGTAGGTGCTTGTCAATGAGCAGCAACATTTTAAAAGAAATTTTTCTTTTCTAAGCAGTAAGTCTCAACAATGGGCTTAAAATATTCATGGTAAGTCATGCTGCTAAATAGATGTGCTGTCATCCAGGCTTTGTTGTTCTATTCATAGAACACAGGCAGGGTAGATTTAGCATAATTCTTAAGGGCCCTGAGATTTTTGGAATGGTAAATGAGTATTGTCTTCAACTAAAAGTCACCACCTGCATTAGTCCTTAAATAGTCAGTCTATCCTTTGAAGAATTGAAGCCAGGTATTGACTTCTCTCTAGCTATGAAAGCCCTAGATGTATCTTATTCCAATAGAAGCCTGTTTGTCTACATTGAATCTGTTGTGTAATGTAGCCACCTTCATCAATTATTTTAGCTACATCTTCTAGCTAACTTGCTGCAACTTCTACATCAGCACTTGCTGCTTTACTTTGCACTTTTATGTTATGGAGACAGTTTCTTCTTTTAAAACTCATGAATCAATGTCTGCTAGATTCCCACTTTTCTTCTGCAGCTTCCTTGCCTCTCTCAGACTTCATAGAATTAAAGAGAGTTAGAGCTGTGGTCTGGATTAGTATTAAGGAAATGTGGCTGGTTTGATCTTCTATCCAGACTATTCAAACTTTCTTCATGTCAGCAATAAGGCTGTTTCACTTTCTTATCATTTGTGTGTTCACTGGAGTAGACTTTTAATTTCCTTCAAGAATTTTTCCTTTGCATTGACAGTTTGGCTAGTTTTTTGGCACAAGAGGCCTAGCTTTCAGCCTATCTGGGTGTTTCACTTTCCTTCCTCATCATGCCTAATCATTTCTAGCTTTTGATTTAAAGTGAAAGATGTGTGACTCTCCCTTTCACTTGAACACTTTGAGCCCATTATAGGTTATTAAGGGGCATAATTTCAATATTGTTGTGTTTCAGGGAACAGGGAGGTGCAAGGAGAGGCAGAGAGATGGGAGAATGGCCAGTTAGTGGAGCATTCAGAACGCACACTCACATTTGTCAGTTAAGCTCACTGTCTCATATGGACGTGGTTTGTGGTGCCCTACAACAACTAGATAAAAAGAGTAACATCAAAGATCACTGATCACAGATTACTATAAAAGATATGCTAATAATGAAAGAGTTTGAAATATTGTCAAAATTACCTAAATGTGACACAGAGACATGAAGTGAGCACATACTTTTGGGAAAATGATGTTGATAGACTTGCTTGATGAAGGACTGCCACAAACCTTCAATTTGTAAAATACACAATATTTGTGAAGCAGAAACAGCAAAGCACTGTAATACAAGGTGCACCTGTATATTTGACTTTTATTTATAATAGGGAAAAGTTAAAAGATAGCTTAAATGTTCAGATAGAAAACATGTTTGCAAGTCACAGTTTGTCCAAATGATAGAATATTATACAGCCATTGAGCTTTTTCACAAATAAAGAAACAAGGAAAGAAATGAGAACCCAGTGCAAGAAAATGAGGAAGAATTCTATTAGATTGTTTATCACTATTTTTGGTCAGGTTCATCGAGGTATAAGTTATACACATAAAATCTATTCTTTTTAGCATATAATTCTGAGTATTGACAAACACATAGAATCAAGCAACCAATATCACAATCAAGATATAGAACAATTCCATCACCCTCTGCTATGGTCCAAATGTCGTATCTCCCGAAATTCATATATTGAAATCTAACCCCAAAAGTATTAAGTAAAAGTACTAAGAGGTAGGGCCTTGGAGAGGTGATTAGGCCACGAGGCTCAGCCTGTTTGGCTAAAGGAATTATTATCCTTATAAAAGAGGCTTGAAGGAGCTTGTTTACCCCTTCTGCCAAGTGAGGACATGGCCAGAGGGTGCTGTCTGAGAGGAACAGGCCCTCACCAGACACTGAATCTGCTGGTGCCTTGGTCTTGGGCATCCCATCCTTACTGTGAGGAATAAATTTCTGTTTATAAACCATCCAGTCTAAGGTATTTTGTTATAGCAGCCCAAATGGAGTAAGGCACCCCATAGATCCCTTCATTCCTCTTTGCAGTCAATGCCTTTCTCCACCTCTATCCTTAGGCAACAACTGCTCTGTTTGCCGCCCCTACATTTTTCTTTTTCCAGAACATCATATAAATGTAACCGTCCATTATGTAACCCTTGACTCTGGCTGCTTTCATTTAGCGTATTGCATTTGAGATCCTACCGTGTCGTTGTGTGTATCAGTAGTTTATTTTTGTTGTGATTTTTTAACTGAATAGTATTGCAGGTATGGATGTACCACAATTCATTTATCCATTCACCAGTGGAAGGACTTTTGGATTGTTTTCAGTTTGGAGTGATTATGAATTAAAGTTGCTATAGTCATTTGAATATAGGTTTTTGTAAGAACCTAAGTTTTCTTCTCTCCTGGGTAAACACCTTGGAGTTTTGGGAGTGGCGTATTTAAGTTGTATATAAAGTGTATGTTTACCTTTATAAGAAACTGCCGGCCGGGCGCAGTGGCTCAAGCCTGTAATCCCAGCACTTTGGGAGGCCGAGATGGGTGGATCACGAGGTCAGGAGATCGAGACCATCCTGGCTAACACGGTGAAACCCCGTCTCTACTAAAAATACAAACAATTAGCCGGGCGAGGTGGCGGCGCCTGTAGTCCCAGCTACTCAGGAGGCTGAGGCAGGAGAATGGCGTGAACCCGGGAGGCGGAGCTTGCAGTGAGCTGAGATCCAGCCACCGCACTCCAGCCGGGGCGACACAGCAAGACTCCGTCTCAAAAAAAAAAAAAAAAAAAGAAAGAAAAGAAAAGAAACTGCCAAACTGTTTTTCAAAATAGCATTCCTATTTTGAATTAATATCAGCAATATTTTATGGTTTAGTCATTCCATTGTGATAATTGTAACTCCTTATGATCATTTATTAATTACTACAGATACAGTGAATTAATGACTAGAAGTACATGTTTAATAAAAGGAAGAGAATTTGCTCTTTGAACTTTGTCTATAATGTCACGTTGCATCAGTTTGCCCCTCAGCTCATGGAAATAGCCTTTTATACTTCATAACATGGTAAAATATAAACTAGTATTGTGTATCCTAAATAGAATTTTTAGGAACCAGCATATATCACTGTGAAACCAGAAACTTCTGTGTATTAGCTCTGCTTTGATTCTCTGGTAGGAAAGGAGAAGCCAGTGGCACTCTCTGTGATAGGGGAATCTGATTTCAACTCTCTGTATGAATGTTCTGGATGTTAATTGACATGGAAATGGTCTCTTGAGTAATGCTCATTCAAGAGGGTGTAGAGAGAGTTGTCAAATCCTAAAATTCTATAAGAGCCCCATACACTTTTGTGTGTTAAACTGTAAAATACTGACCCACTGTGGAGATTTTCAAACACCCCCATAAGAAGAGAGAATAATGAAAGTCAGCATCCCAGCAGCAAGTTCAATGTTATCAATATATTGCAATATTATATTCTTAATATCAACTTGGAGGATGAGGAAAATGTGATCCTTTTACAGTATATTTCAGACATCATATCACTTTACTTGTGAATATGTCAGTGAGTATCTCTAACAGATAGGGAATTTAAAAACATAACATAATGCCATTATCACAACCAATAAAGTCATTATTTAATGTTACCTAATTCCTAGTACAGGTCCAAATTTCACTGTCTAAAATATTGCATTTGGTTGTTACATCTATTAAGTTTCTTCTCCCTTTAAAAAATGCCAGTTATTTATCAAAGAAATTTGTAAATTTCCATGTAGAGCTTTTCTCATTGCATTCTTCTGGTCTTGAACAGGTTTCTCTACCCCCATGTCTCCTGTGTCTCCTTTACTTGCTCCTATGTGTTTTACTTGCTTTAGCTATGGAAGGAGGGCAGATTTGGGGAGATTTGAAAATTACACCAATCACTGCCATTTTTTCCCAAATGCTGCAGAATATCTGCAAAGTTCCCTTCAGCTTAATTTTGAGCAGTAGGATATAAGTAGAACAACTAAGACTATTTTTGGTTGCATATAAGATGAAATCCAAATTCTTTAGTGTGATCCTCCACAGTTCAGCACAGGCTTGTGCTACCTTTCCAAATTTATCTCCCAATATTACCCAACACGAATTCTTCACTCTTCTTTATTCCTGCCTTTTCCCTTGCCTTCCCTCATTGTGTCACTCATTACAAAAGCAAACAACCCCTCCCAAAACTGTAATTATAATTGTCTTAATTTCTGCTCACCATCATATCTATTCTGATCTTCCATTCTTGGCAAAATCCTTTCCCACTGCCCTTTACTTCCCCCTCCAAGCTTTCTAGCCACTTAATTATTTCATACTCTCAAATTTATTGCTCTTTGTTTCCCTCTTTTATTTGAATAATTGTCCTGTTGATCTCAGTAACCTGTTAGAGTAAAAAATTATTTGATTAAATAAACCAAATAAAAGAAACCTGTTTTCATTGACATGTACTGCTTACTAAGCATTGTGCTAGGCATTGTTGAAGTAACTATCTACAAACAGACCTGGCAATTGTCATTAAAGAGCTAACTAAATCACGTCATAGTACAAGAAGCTGACCATGTCATTCCTTTCAACTGCATCCCTATTTGGTAGAATTTCAGTATGAATGTAAAGTGAAATTAAGCAAGTTATTTAAAGCAATAAGTAAGTTGGTTGAGGGAGGGAGACTGAGACAGAAAGAGCGGAAGGTGTTTCTAGAACAGAGATTCTTAAGTTCATTGAACACCCTCTCCATCTAGTTCTACTCAGCATCTTTCTGAATCTTATGTATTCTTCAAAGTGTTGCTTACATCCTACTTTGTGGATAAAAGTTTCCTAAATCCTTCCACATGTACCGATTCAGTGCTTGTTCACAAAATTATTGGGATGCAATGATGACTCCCTTCTCTAAATGTCTTGAACACTTATCAAATATTACATTTATTTCAAATGGAATTTTTATTGTCATTTGCTCATGTTTATATTGTGTTCCTCCTGCTAGGTCTTATAAATAAGCTGTTGTATACCTCTTTGTGTCCCCCACTGTGTAATAACAGGTGCTTAATAAACATTTCATAAAGAAAGAAAAATTTCTTTACTGAAAAGTCTGAGAAACTCTTCCTTCATCAGGGCTTGCATGAATAAAGCAAAGCAGTAGAATTAGTAGAATGTGTTTAACAGAACTGAGCTCAAAGATTCTAAGATACCTAAGATTTTCTTCTGTTTAAGCTCAGGAAAAAATAGAATTATCTTGGTTGATTTTCCCTGAAAATTTTAGGAAAATTTTGATCCAAATATATCATTGCATTTTATTAGTTACTTTATTATATGGTTCATATTGCTCAAACTATGCATACATTATAGACAGACAAGTGGAAACAAATAAATTTTCAACAGAATAGTTAGTGGGAAAAACACTACAAAAGTAGGGAGAGCACAAGACATTATGTGTCCATTTTGTGATAGTAATAGCTATAGTTTGTTATATACATCCTTATAAGCCAAATTTTTCACATATTTTTATCCTTTAAATTTCAAAACAACAGTAAGAGGTAGATACTGTTATTAAACTCATTCTACAAGTGAGGAAATAGTTAAGCAACCTGTCCTAAGGCTCACAGCTTATAAACAGAGGACAGTGGTTCTAACCTTAGAGCCAGGTTCTCTAGACCAAGGGAATAGTCCCTGCTTCATACCTATGAGATTTTAAATAAGTCCCTATCTGCATATAAAGCATATAAGGCATAAAACATAATTATTCTTCCTCTGATTTATTTCAAAGATAAGATTATCTAACACTATTTGATCAACTGTAACCATCTTTGGTAGTTAGTCAAGAGAATTCCAACAGCTTAGGAAGACAAAACTGTATGTCCTCTCTTCTGTAATCTTATAGAGTGTGTTATAATTTGAAAGCAAATTGCAAACCAAAATCAGCCTCACCAACAAATATTTATAGGAATGCTGGCATGGAAACAGCCATATTACCTGTAAGCAAATGAGATCTTCAATTTCTGTCCCTTTAGGCCCTCTAACTGCACCTTGCACTTAAGTTTCACGTAAGGCATGGCTTAATTTATTTCTAGTCAGAACCAGCTAACAGAATCCTCTGATAAATATTTAAGCAAAGGACTGGTATAAAATCCTAAATCCAGGGCAATATTTTGAAAGATGTAGGTTCTTGGGATCACTAGATTACTGAGCCCAGTTTGTTCAAGACTGAAAATAGCCTTATATTATTTTGCAGTAATCCATGTATCTTGAACCCTATCTCACCATAAAAATTTATGCCTAATATTCATTGTGCTAAATAATCAAACCTCTAGTATTAATGAGAAGTAAAATAGAATAGCTGGAGGTCTTATAGTAACACTGTCTCTAGAGTGAGAGCTTCTGAGCAACCGTCCTGGTGGGAATAGTCCCAATTAGAGTACTTCAAATGTTAGCTAACCCCCATTTCTTGCCTCCAGTCTGCGCACCAGGGTACAAATTAACTTTTACAAAGGTTTATCACACTCTTTATTTTAGTAGTATAACGTAAGTTATCAACAAGATTACAAGTAAAAGTATGGAGAAACCAGTGTGAAAAAGTCTTTCCTTAGAAAGAAGGGTGTCAATTTGGGGTGTCACTATTACAGTTTGATATGTTGATACTTGACATTTTAGAATATTTCTTTCCTTCTGTAGCCATTCAGGGTTAAATAGTTATTTCCACCAGCAAATTTGTCTGTCATAATAGTATCATCAGACATCAGATTCCTTGTTTGGGCCACCAAACAGAAGACTGTTAGAGGAAGGTAAATGTGGAATATAGGATAATTTGGGCTATAAATTCACCATCCTTCTCTCTCTCAAACTCTTTCTAGAACATTCTTTCTTACTTCATGTTTCCATTCTGAAGACCGCAATTCTATATTACTATTGCAAATGTCTTTTATAAAATAACTTTAAAATTTACTTTTCAGTCCTAGCTAATTGCTATTTCTTTAGAAGTATTCTAACAAATTAGGCATTGAGGGATGTATTTAATTTAGTATTTCTCTAAATTAAGACATATAGGCAGATTTCCAAATCTTAATTATGAACTAGTAAATATATAATTAGCTATTTAAAAATACTGTTGATCTGATGGACAGGGCAAACTTACCTTCTAATTAAAAGTACCCTAAGAAGCAAATTGCGCAGAACTAATGTGTTATTCAAAGCCTTTCAATCAGAAAAAAAATTAAGGAAAATAGTTTTCCTGATCCATTCTGAGGAAAATCTAAGCCTCTATTTACCTGTGTTTTTCATCTTACTCTCACACAAATGAACTAGAAATGTGTAGATACACAAGTCCTTCATACAGGACTGAGGGTATCTGGTGCTAATCAAGTCCTCAATAAGCATTAATAGATTAGAGTTAAGGGAAATTACATAAGGCAAGGGATTTATTCATAAAAATATTTACTGAGCACCTTGTAGTGGGTGGAAAGAAAGTCTTACCCATTATAAGGGTCACAGCTGACACTCCTATAACAAAAGACAGGTTAACAAGAGAAAAGCACAACAAATTTATTTAATCATAGTTTTATGTGACATGGGAGCTTTCAGGATGAAGACCAAATGACCCAGGGAAAACTATCAACCAAAAAAAAAAAATTGTTTTTTTTCTTTTTTCTTTTTTTTGAGACAGAGTCTCACTCTGTCACCCAGGCTGGAGTGCAGTGGCATGATGGCCTCCTGGGTTCAAGTGATTCTCCTGCCTCAGCCTCCCGAGTACCTGGGACTACAGGCATGCACCACCATGCCTGGCTAATTTTTTTTATTTTTAGTAGAGATGAGGTATCAGCATATTGGCCAGTCTGGTCGCAAACTTCTAGCTTCAAGTGATCCTCCCGCCTTGACCTCCCAAAGGGCTGCGACTATAGACGTGAGTCACTGTGCCTGGACTATCAGTCAATTTTTATGCTTAGGTTCAATGAGGTATAGAGAGCCATGTAGCAATGTGCTTGGACCAAAAGAGTACAATCTTATGTCAGTAGACTGAGTGAGGAAACCCAGAAAGGCTTGTCTGTTCAGATTCTTCCTGTCCTTTCTCTGAAGCATTCCTTCTTTCTGGATATGGGGCAGCCTTTCTCTGGAATAGGGGTCTTATGACTACTATCAAACAAGGTAGAACAGAGAATCTCTTTTTGGCCAGCTCCTACACAGAAAGGCAGGGGAAGGCGAGAATAATATTTTTAGTTTTTTTGGCTGGCTTTGGGAAAAAGGGGTTCTGGTTTCTATGACTCACCTGACGGAAGAGATATTCTCGTTTCTGTGACTTGCCATGGGGCAGATTGAGAGGCCAGGGACAGGAGAGCTGGGGAAGGTCAGAGAGAAAGAGCTTCTGAGGCCACTTCTGAGGCTTTCACTTTGGGATTTTGTTTTCTGAGCCCCAACAACCTACTATGTGCTACCTACACGGTTGATAAGTTCAGCCCGTGCTCTCTGTGAATTACATGTTAGGTACAAGCAGATGCACATATTCTGTAAACCTATAACCTTTTTCATCAAATGGATAATATCTCACCATATACCATATAACTGATGCAGAATCATTTAACAATGACTATTTCTAAGTGGGACCCTTGCTCCTGTAGTGTGTTGCAGTCTCTCTTCTTTCAATAGATCTTTAAGTCCAGAGGCCAGCTGAATTTGGACACAGGTTCTCCATGTAAACTTGTACCCTTAGTGTGCATGAAAGTACTTGGAGACATTAAAAGTTTTGTGGCACTGTTAAGTTTGCTTAACAAATACCTTCTTTACAAATAATGGGAAAAGACAAGTCCAAACTTATCCATGTTATCCCAAATTCTGACTAAATGAGGTCTAGATTATTGTGGTTTTATTGTAGTTCATTTCCAAATAAGTTTCTTTATGGCCCTTATAGAGAAGTGTCTGAGTAAATATTGTAATTTAAAATGCAGATGTAAACTTATATTGGCAATTTTATTTCACTTTAAGATTAAATCATGATTTCTTTTTAATTTCCTTAATGTTTCTTTTGCAAAGCTTCATGGTTTCTGGCACTGTGCCTCTTAATTCTCAGGAACACTTTATCTATCTTTTGAGCATAAAACAAATAAAGACATAATATAAGTAAGAATTGCTTATAATTTTTTTTTAAAGAGTGAACTTTCTATATCTTAAATATTGGTCATGCCTTTCCGAACCCTTTAAAATCATAGGGTGGGATTTAGTCACATAACTTTACAGATGAAAAAAACGAGATTCAGTGACTGTCAATGGATGAATGTATAAGGAAATGTTGGATATATACACAATGGAATATTATTCAGCCATAAGAAGAATTAAATCCTGTCATTTCCAGCAACATTGATGGAACTGGAGGTCATTATAGTAAGTGAAATAAACCAGGCACAGTAAAACAAATATCACATATTCTTACTCGAATGTGGGAGCTAAAATAGACTTCATAGAGATAGAGAATAGAATGGTGATTACTAGAGGCTGAGAAGCAAAAGGGGAAGGAGGAATGAAGAGAAATTGGTGAAGGGGTATGAAAATACAGTTAGAGGGGATCAGTTCTAGTATTCAATAGTAGAGTAGGGAAGTTATAGTTAAAGTAATGTATTGTATATTTCAAAACAAGTAGAAGAGAATGGCAATGATTCCAACACAAAGAAAAGATAAATGTCTGAGGTAATGAATATCCCCACCCTGATTTGATCATTACACATTGTGTATATGTATCAAAGTATCATATGTGCCCCCCCAAAATATATATAACTATCATATAGCAATAAAAAAACTGAGATGTAGCTAGTTGAAATCCTGATTGTGACTCAAAGCAACTACTAATATTAATTATGAAATTCATCAGAATATTATTAAAAGAACCTATGTAAATATTTGTATAGTAAAGAATAAACTGAATCTAGCTTTCCCAATTCTGAATGCAGCAATTTCCATTCATTCATGCCAATTTTCTTCTGAATTTATATCTCTAAGGAGTGACATTACTTCTCTGGAACAATTCTGTGTAGAAGAAAAGATTGGTGTCTGCTTGTTTTCAAGAGAAAAACACATTAAATTTCCAATTAAGACCACAACACAAACAAATGAAAACAAACTTCATGTAATGAAAGAAACACGGGAGCAAAATTTAATTCTTCCCATAAAACAATGTGTTGAAGAAGGGCCTAAAAAATTGTAATGTTAATGAAAATGGAGGGATTACACTGTTAAATCATTTCTATGTAAATTAATAGAAGGGATTTCTTTTTGGAAATAAAGCCCATCATCAGAGAAACTGCTAAAACCTGTTTTTATCTCCAGTAACATAACATTTCAGGTCACACCAACAAATAAAGTCATTAAATCAAGCATTTTATTATCTGACCCTAAATAATGAACACTAATCAAAGATACCACCCATAGCTTTGATTATTAAAGCCAGGATTTCTTACGGGTTTTCTTAAAGAAAAATAGCCCTAATAGATGTCACTGCAACAATCGATGGGAGTTAAAGAAACAGATTAATTGGACTCCATATTTCTCTATTTAAACATCTTAAATATAATTATGCAGGGCCAGTGGTAGGTTAATCATCTTATTTAAATATTAAATGACCTGAAATTGAGTTTTTTTTCCTTTTACTCAGCCACCAATAGTCACACTTTCTTCAGTCCAGGAGAAGGGTGTGGGTGGTACCTTTGATTTTTATTTTATAATATGAACTACAACTACCTCATTGAAATGCCTTCTTATCTTAGCTGTCATATACCTGTACTGTTTTTGGAAAGCATCTACATTTCTAATCTCTCTCTCTCCCCGCCTTCCTCTTCACCCCTCCCCCTGCCTTCCTCCTCACCGCTCCTCCTGCCTCTCTCTCCCTTTTGCTTTCACTCCACCTCCCTCATATTTCTACCATTATTGCTCCATCTTCAGCTGCCTGTCCCTCTCCACAGTACTCTTTACAAGGGTCATTCAGCCGTATGGCTTTAACTATTGCCTCCAAACTGAGGATTCCCAAATTAGACCTTCAGGCCTGATTTACCTAAGACATCTCTCCTTTCTATTAGACATTTCCAATTAAATGTATTTATCAGAGCCATTTAAATTTTATCTTCTTCCTTGCGACTTCTCTCTGTTGCACAATTTCAAATTCATTCAACTTCCTTCTTAAAGGCTGATTTGGTGCTACCTGTGTTAAATGACTTCCGCAATCATTGTCTTATTGTATATATCACCCCAAATCTAAACCGATAGTTCACATAAACAAACACATACATAAAGACCCACATATGCATTCACACATTAGCACTTAATATTTCCCTTGGTACACATCACATGATCAAAAATTTTGGTGATTGGGTAAAACACACATGAACACAACACTTTTCTTTCTCTTCTTTCCAAATGATTACCACCACCTAATGTCTTTATGCCTGTTCTAAAACTGCAAAAAGGAATGAGGAAAGCTAAGATGGAGCTGTATTAGTGTAGTAATCATTGTGTTAATGTACTGAAATGCATACTCCTGCTGGAAATATTTGTGTTAAAGGAAGCTGTTAAGAAACCCAAAATCCTGAACCCTAATGAGGTTCATTCTCTACCCACCACACATACCCATACCCACCCACACCCTCACACATACCTTTCACCATGGCCAGTCATCTCACATCTGGTGAAACATGTCAGCAGAAACCTAATGCTACTAATGACAAATATATAAAACATATCTTTCCTGTGATAGTCCTTTTATTAAATGGGGAATACACTTCGAGCTTAGGTTATTTTGACAACATGCTAGAGTTGGATGAATTCCAGTGATGTCTTAAACTTCTAAGAGAAATGTGTTTATGGTTTATTTATTAGTGATCATTTTTGGGTTGCAAATAACAAATATAAACCAGAAAGCAAGCAATTCACAGGAAAATAAATATTAATATGTAAAAATATTCAGCCTCTTTAGTCCTCAGAGACAGACAATTGCTAAAGTAGTATGTCACTTTCAAACATCAAATAATGTCAGCTGAAAAAAACTTCAATAACTGCAAGAGTGACTTGAGATGGGCACTCTGAAACTCTGCCAGTAGAAATATTCATTTGATATTAGCATGCAAAAACATTTAAAATGCTTACACATTTGTATCTGGCACTTCCCAATCTAGTTATTTAGGCTAAAAAGTGAGCATATAGTTTTTAAAGTTTTTATAAAATTTGTGTTCTATGATGTTCACTGCAATTATTTATGAGGGCTAAATATAGGAATGCTTCTAAGTATTAAAAATTGTCAAAACATAAGAAGGGATATTATATAACTCTATATATTTTAAATTAAAGGTAGATTTTTATGATAAACTGCTGAATGAAAAATGAAGATACTAAACTGTTTGTGAGGTATATAAAATAAGAAAAAAGTATATGACATATATATGCATATAATGTATATTTTTTAAACACAAAAAATTATACAAAATGAAAACAACTATTAACTCTTGATTTGTATTTTAGTGGTTCTGTTTTCTTCTCTACATTTTTAACTCTTCTGCAATGATTCTACATCACTTACATAAATAAAAAATAATATCTATTTAGATTGGAACTGAAGTCAAAGTGTGGATATGAACCATCAAAAAATAATCATGTTTGGATTTCTTCTGGAGAGTTCATAGAAAGTTGAGAAACAGATATCTGCAGCAAAATCAAAAACTGTTCTGCACCCAACCCATGCTGGAAAATCTAGTTTAAGTGCAGAGCTCACTCTGAAGGTTGGTATTGCTGCACACTAATCCTTGCGCAACTGAATTATCAAGCCCCTTCCAAGCTCCTACCAACAGACTCAAAAAGTTAGTTTTATAATTTAAATCAACTACCATAAAAAAGCTTTTATAGCTAATATTTGATGAATACAGTAGGGTGAAAGAAATAATGGAAATGATAGAGCAAAAATGCATATTTTAGCTAATGGAAAGGAAGAAAAGTAATTTGTTTTTCAGTGGATATTTTCATGAGAGTTTGCTTTAATTAGGTGTGCATGAACATAATGTTCTAGCCAGTATTTTACTTAAAATAGGCATTCAATAACTTCATTAACCTCAGGCTATAGGTGCACAATATATTGTTGAATAGGAAATTTAATCAAAGCATATATTCTTATAGTTGCTGAGTTCTGGACACAGCAGAAAATGTATCCCAGCTTTACCACCTAACACCTGCAGAATCTTTTTTTTTTTTTTTTTTTGTAAAAGGCATACACATTTTATTTACATGTCCAAGGAAGGAACCACTGAGTGATTATCCCTGCATGTATAATCTTGAACAAATGGCTCAACCATGCTGTATTTAGAATTGTTGGAAGATTAAGCTATTTAAATGAGTCAGGTTCTTAGAATGAAGTAGGACCCACAGTAAATTCCACATGAATGTGACCTGTCATTGCTTTTAGCTATTATAACCTGTATTAACCAATCTATGTTGGTCAAAATTATTCAATAATTTGCTAAAGGTTAAGTATCAGAATGTGTTTTAAATAAGTTGTAGCTTCACTGCAGTATATAAGACATAAAATTTTTTATATTGAATAATGCATCCAATCATCTAGTTCTGCCACAAAATAGTATTTATCAACAACATTTATAAATGCGTATATATGCCTAGTATATTTTTGGTATGTAAGATAGTTGTTCTTCTAAAAACTTCTGAAAGTCTAAGCAAAATGTATTTCAAATCTAAATTTTTAAAGCAAATATGTTCATATTTACTATTAGCATTTCTGATCACACAAGAAATAAACTCTCTATTGCAAGATGTTTTTCTTTCAGTACATTGAACTAGATTCTAAAAATTGAGCTTGCAAGAAAGGTTAGAATTAAATGGATGAAAAGTAAATTTTCATCCAACTTGATTCAATCATTTCCAAAGCCCAAATAAAATGAGTCCTGAGCAAATAAGACTGAAAACACAAAACCATCAAATGAGTGACTTAGTGTACTCCACAGCAGAAAAAAAGAATCCATGTTAAAAGAATTAAAGAGATTTTATGTAATATATGATTCCCTCATTCAAGCTTTTGTAAAATAAATGCTCTTCAGAGGTAGATTCTTATCATAGATAAATTTCCCAAGTGGCACCATAAATACAGGGCTACTACATAAAGGACCAAGACCAAGAAGAAAGAAAACAGTTAAACTCCAGGCTGCAGATGACTTCTGTGACAAGAGTGAGAGGTTAACTTGCCAACTGACTGAATTTATTTCTGGAATTAGCCTAATGTGCCTGAGAAGTCAGAAGAAAAATGGATTTTACCACTGCTTCCTTGCTTGCGCTTCTAGAAGTCTTCTCATTCCAAGGAATTTATTGTATGTTTCAGAACAGCTCATAATTTAGGTTTCAATTTCCATCAGTATGATGCTTTATCATTTTGTGTTAAACTTCAAATAACTTAAATGATTTTTTATATTGATATATCTGGAGAGGAAGCATAGCTATCAAAATTGGAGGTTCTTGTTGTTAAAGATTCATTGTACTTATTTATTTTTTTTTTTTAAATATTCATTTCTGTTCTTTACCTTTCCACTTAGGACACATTTTATGATCCAGGTCTCATGAAATACCAGTAATTGTACTAAACATTTATCAAATGTTTGAAAGCAGATCGGTAAATTAGAATTTTAACTTAAATAAAAACTGTATTGAATACATTTAATATCTCATTCAATAAAAATTGCATTTCTTTGTATTGTTTTTATGATGTTGCTGCAATTAGTACTTAAAAAATAGGCTCTTCCCATATGCACATGCAGTTTTTAAATGATATTCTATATTAAGTAGGACAGACATATACTAAATATATGTTATAGTATAGAAATTGCCACTATTTAAAAATATATTTGCAGTGTAAGAAGTTCATTTGGAATTGTAAAATATTGGTCTTTGGATCTGAGTGTGTGACTCAGATATAAGACTTACTAATAATATGAATTAATTTCTTTGAACCTCTTTTTCACATGTAAAAAAGCAATGATAATACCTAGATTAGATAGTTATGGTAAAGATGAAATTAAGAAAGTATATAAAATTGGCTGGGCGCAGTGTCTCATGCCTGTAATCCCAGTGCTTTGGGAGGCTGAGGTGGGAGGATCTTTGAGGTCAGGAGTTTGAGCTCAGCCTTGGCAACAGAGTGAAACCCTGTCTCTACAGAAAGTAAAAAATAAAAAAATTAGCCAGGCATGGTGGAGCACACATGCAGTCCTAGCTTCCCTGGAGGCTGAGGCGGGAGGATTGCTTGAGCCCAGAAGTTCAAGATTGCCATGACATGTGATTACACTCCCACCTAGGCCAGAAAGTGAGACGCTTTCTCCAAAAAAAAGGGGGGGGGGGGGGTCGGGGGGGAAGAAAATGTATAAAATAAATCACACATTTCCTAAACACAAAAGAGTCACTTAAGAGAAAGCGTATTGAACAATAACAACTTGGGTTGAGACTCTTGATATTACTACAGGGAAACATAAGAGGTAAGGGTAGAAAATTATCAATTGAGTATATTTTCGACTGGCATCAGAGGTTTTTTTCCCCTACTTATTTGACATTGTCATTTATTATAATTTCTAATGATGCATTTTATTTTCATCAGTATCTCTCCAGGCTAGAATAACTCAGTGAAATTTTCATGATATAAAGAAGGTTGATTTCATTCACAGCCAGGTAGGTTAATTTTGGCCATTCTAATTATTGCTAATCACAATATTACTAGTGTGATGAAAAGCCACTAAAATATTAAATAACTCGTGATGAAAACAGACTACAGAAAAGAAAAAAATAATTTATGAAAAAAAGAAAAATTGTATCACATCAAATAGATTTTTTTCCACAGTACATTATAGAGTAATAGAACATGGTATGATTCAATTCATTCTAAGTGAGGTTAATTGATGATCCACTTCAACAATCTCAAATGTCAGCCCTAGAGTGTATCCCTATACGGAGATATCACATTCTCTCTGGAAGCTACATTATTAGCCAAAAACATAATGTTTGCTGGGTAGTGATTTGCATGTGAATAGTCTCAAAAAGGAGCTTCTGAATATAAGCAGTTCTGAATATTGTAAAAATAAGGAAAATAAATAATATTTGCTATATTTATAGTCCAAAGACATGGAGGCTGCTAAATATGAATTGATAATCTAGAAAAAGAAAGTAGTGAACTCGCAGATAGGAATGAACTAGATAGGTGAGATAGAAGTATTTTAGAAACACTTTATCCCAGAAGTTATAAAAATGAATTTATAATAAGATGATGATTGTGTAGTTTTTTGTTTATTTTTTTCTGACCTTTCCCTTTAGGTCATATTTTCATTCTCTTTTTTTTAAGTAAGATTCATACTTAAATGTCATTTTGAAAACTATGGTACAAATGTGGAAGAATCCATTTACAATGATTAAAATGCTGATTTCAGTATTGAATTGCTGGGGAAGTATTCGCTTAAGATAAAAAGTTATTCTTGTCAGGAAAACAGAGTGAAGGACTTCCCTTATGAGACTGATAGAGGGAAATAAATGAAGTTTAAAATCTATAAAGTTTATGCCCTAAAAGAAGCTAACGCATGGTCTTTGGAACAAACCCAGAACATACAATGGAAAGAAAGTTTATATAATTTCTACAATAAGCCATTGGAATACGTGCATTTCAATGAGATACCATTCAATACTAAGCCAATCAGATCACATGTGTAATTTGATAATTGTGTAGCAATATTTTCTCCTCTTAACAATGTGAAATTATTTAATTCAGTGTATTAGTTTCACTTTGAAATAACTCTACTTTCATTGCCATTCACTTCTTGACCTTTTTCTTACTTTTGTCCCTATTAAGTTACAAATTTTCTTACCCATACCTTAACTTTCATTTATATTAAGTCTTTTAAAAAGTGATCTACCCTTTGCTCTGGCGAGATTAAATCATCCTAGAGAGTCAGCGGAAAATCAACAGAAAGAAAAGAGATTCCAAACAACAAAAAGACAATTGATTTTTATCATTATTTTGCCATTCCCATTTCTTCCTTCTAGCAAGAGAATTTTATTTTCCAAATTTGTAGAAAATTAGAAAGCCAAATAATCACATTGCCTTTTTGCATAGTATTTTGCAATTATATTGTGTACAGTCACATACATTATTTCATTTAGTCTTCAAAAAAAATCCTGTAAGGAGGAGGAAAAGGAAACTGAAGTTCAGAAATGGAATTCTGTGTGTCCAGCCCATTCTCTTTTTTTGCTCATACATTTTTTTCTAGATTAGTTATTATTTATTGTATTAATAGAAAAAATAAGCACTGGGTTGCCACATATAGTTGCACCACTTTCACTCCACAAAGATTCCCAGCCAAGTGGATGATTTGCAAGTGTTTTCATGATTCTTTTCAACTTACTGAAAATCTAAATCCAGTGGCTCCGTGGAACTCCCTTCAGTATCAACACTTGACTTTACTAAACGTTACCTGCTTTAAAAAAAAAAAAAATCAGACTAAAGAACTGAATCAAATGGCAACATATGTTTTAGAATAATTTCTAGCACACTAACAAGCCTTGATTTAGTGTGTAGACATCCCCTTACATTAAAAACTTTTCCTAAAAATAATTATGATCCCACTAAAAGCAGTGAAATAAGTAGTACTAGCTTCTTTTTTTAATCTCTAATGCTGAGCTCTTTATTAAGTATCCAGCAGATGTGTTTTCATTGAAGAACAAAATACATTTTATAAGCTGATTTTGGTGACAAATAACCCCAATATTAGATCAGCATCCTGAAAGCACTGAGCTCTTGAAAATAAAAGAAAGATAAGAAATTTCGTTAGCAAGGTGCCGGAGACAAGTAATTCCGCATGCTGCTCAAAGATTATGGGGAGCTTTCAGCTTCTACTCCTGGGAGGCCCAGGCTCATAATGGTGAGGTTGATGTCAATGTCAGTTTTATACCCATTATGTTCATGCAAATCTAAACAATGGAATTTTGGCCTGAAAAAAATGCATATGTTATCCGTTCATGGTCTCTTTTATTTCCTGTTTGGAACCACCCTTTGCCCTACATGATTCATAAATCTATACCATGAGTCCCCAGGGATTGGCTCTGAGAAATATGCTATAAGCACAGAATTCACTTTTGGAAAGTTTAGCCTCTATCATTCAAGGTAGGGATTTGGGGCTACATATATTTATGATGACATTGTTCAGTCTCTTCCTAATGGAATGTCAGAGCCATTTCTCTAATGGAAAAAATTCCATTTGTTTAGGAAAACATAACTCTCAGTTTGTCCATGGGGAATTTTCTGAGATAACTTTAATATCCTTGAGAATGTTGATAAAATTTCTAGAAACCTAACGTTATTTTCCAATAGACTTTTTAAAAATAAATTTTATTGTGTTTATTTAAGGTTTACAATACAATATTATGGATATGTATAGATAGTAAAATGGTTACTATAGTGAAGTAGATTAACACATCTGTCATCTTACATAGTTTCTGTTTTTATGACAAAAGCAGCTAAAATCTACTCAGTTTTTAAAATCCCTAATATAATACAATTTTATTAACTTTAGGCCACATGTTGTAAATTAAATCTCTAAACTTATTCATCCACATAACTGCTACTTTGTATCCTTTGACCCATATCTCCTCATTTCCTTGCCCCCAACCCCACTGATGGTAAACATGGTTTCGTTCTCTATCTCTGTGTATTTGACTTCCTTTAAAAAAAAAAAGAATCACATATGTGAGATCATGCAATATTTTTATTTCTGTGTCTGGCTTATTTCACTTAATGCAATGTCCTTCAGGTCCATCCAAGTTATGGCAAATGGCAGGATTTCCTTCTTTTTTTAAGGCTGAATAATATTCCTGTGCGTGCGTGCGTGTGTGTGTGTGAACACACACCACATGTTCTGTATCCATTTGCTCATCAATAGACATTTAGGTTGTTTCCATACTTTGGCTACTATGAATATTACTGCAGTGATGGGAACGCAGATATCTTTTCAAAGTGGTGATTTCATCTTCTTTGGGTATATATCCAAAAGAGGAATTGCTGTAATTTCTTTAGGAAGGTCCATACTTTTTTCCATAATGGCTGTACCAACCTCTGTTCCCACCAACAGTGTACTAATGTTCCTTTTTCTCCAGTCACCAACATCTGTTATCTCTTGTCCTATTGATAAAAGCCATCCTTATGGTTGTGAGGTGATATCTGATACTGGTTTTAATTTGCACTTCCCTGATAATTAGTGATGTTGAGCACATTTTCATATAATTGTTGGCCAGTTTTATGTCTCCTTTGGAGAAATGTCTGTTCAGGTCCTTTGCCCATTTTTAAGTGGAGTTATTTGTTCTTATTTTATTGCTTTGAAGAGTTCTTTACAAATTTTAGATAGTAGCCCCTTATCAGATACATGGTTTAAAAATACTTTTTTCCAGTCCAAAGGTTACCTTTTCATTTGTTGGTTATTTTCTTTGCTATTAAGAAACTTCTCAGTTTGAAGTAGTTTCATTTATTTTTGCTTTTGTAGCCTAAGCCTTTGGTGTGATACCCAAAAAAAATTATTGCCAAGCCCAATGTCCAATAGACTTTTATATCATGATATTATTATCTGTTAGGTTTCTTGTTCAGTTTTTAAGGAATACTTCAGAAAACCTCTGAATATTTCATAATAATTTTGTTAGCTATAAGTGCTTTTAAGAATTCTCTAAAATTATCTAAATCTGAAAAATAATCTTTTGAATTTTAACAACTTCAGGCTTGCCTGGTGTGTGCCTGTACATAAGCAACTGAACTGCTTTTAACCTTTAAAAAGAAACATACAAGAAATGAATTACAAGTCTGGGTTTGTTGCCAAAGTTGAGATTTTTTAACTTCACAAGAATCTTTAAAGTAACCATGACTGTAAAGGTTAGAAAAATAAAAAAGATGGCAGCCTCATTGGATTCAAATGAATATCTTTCAAAGTCAACTCTAAATAACTACATGTGCATTGCCTTGCAAAGTGACATTTTCAGGAATCATTAGCAGTAAAGTGAAGCAGGTAAGATACAGTAGCTTTTGCTGCTCTAAAAGCAGGTCCTTTTCATTTTCTGAGCCTCACTTAGCATCATTACTTAAGTCTCCATGTGGCAACTATTATTTCCTCCATTGTTCCTTTTGTCTCTCCCTCCAAAGCAGTACTGCCATCTAAGGCTGTGTAGGTTATACTTGTGCCTGGCACAAGCCAAGATGGAGAGGTGGGGTGGTGGGGAGTAAGTTTCAGCTCCAGCTTATGCTGCATCCACGAAACCCTTACCCTGATTCAAGGCTATGTGTACTTGGTCATTTCACCAGCTAACGCTGATAGGTCTGGGTCTGCCTAAAGAGGGCGCCTTTCTCAATTTTGCATAGAGGCACCCTAATGAAGTTGGCTCCTTGTACCTAAATCTCCCTCATAGTTTCCCAATAGTTCATTCCGTGGATATTTATTGAGAGGCTAATATATGAAAACTACCAGGCCAAGCTTTACAAAGTACAAAGGTGAGTACTTAGTGCAGAGCATTTGTGCTCTAGCAGAACTGATAAGGGACTTACACAGGAACGATCATAATGCCAGCAGAAAGTAAGTTGGTGAAGAAGAATGTTGTCCATGTGTCAGCTAAGGCCTTGCTACCCTTTGAGACTGAGACAAATCCAGCTTAGGCTTCTTATTCCACATTGTGTGGAAATGGCAAGGATCTCCCTTCCCCGAAATTTAAGTTAATTACTTAAGGCTTATGGATTCAAATTCACTCTGGCTCCCAGTTTCTGCTTCCTTGAAATTTCATCTCCTACTTATCTCATCTCCTAGAATGCTTTTCTTCTTTCTTCTCCCTGCCAACACTTTGCTTGGATTACTTTAAATCCAAACAAAATGAAACACCCCAAGGCATTTATGCATGTGAAAGACAACAGTGTAAACAATTTAAAATTGAATATTGGATATTTGTAACTGAGAGTATTTTACTGGCCACCTTTCTCTGTAAGACCTGCTATATTACATTTTTCCATCTCATTTTCTACCTCCCTCAGTCTTTCCCAGCCCTAAATTTCTCCTCATTTCTTTGATAAGTTAATTTAAACCTCTTGTTACTGTCTCCTTCCAAGATATGCCCTTGGCGCCTCACTTTCTATCTGTCTCTAAGTTGTGTACCAGGGCATTCTTCTAAACAAAGAGACAATTGAGGACTAGCCAAAAAAAAAAAAAAAAAAAAAAAAAAAAAAAAAAATATCCTCGTTACAGAATAGTATAAATAAATTTTTATGAATTATTAAAATAGTAAAATTTCCTTGGGATGACGTTTAAACAGAACTTCGAGGGTTCAGGATGATGACTGTATGACAAGATAGAATGAAAGGGAACTTTTCATAAAGAATTGATAGCACATAGCACATCAGCAACAGCACATAAAGCCCTTATGGGAAACAGCCAATAATTTAGTTTAAATGGGGCATAGGTTAACTAATGTATGAAGAGAGCTAGAACAAGATCATTTAGAAATACTGAATAGAACCAGATCACAGAGGGCAGAATATCTCAGGTCAGGACTTTAAGAGATCTTGGAAGCCTTTAAAGTATTTTGATTAGGGAGTGATAGGATCCAAGTTATGCTTTGAAACTGTGAGTCTGGCAAGAGTTAGTGGGATAAGTTTTGCAAAAGGTTAAAATTTGAAGAGGGTAAACTAGTCAGTTAAACCAGCAGAGGGTAATCGAGGCCTGAGTTTTTGAAGTTGCTGGGAAAATGGAGAAGAGAGAATAGATATCAGAGATATTACCAATACAGAATCAACAGGACTTGGTAACTGATCATTGATGGATGGTTGAGAGGACACGTAACAAAAGATATCTCAGGAGAAGCAAGTTTGGGAAGTGATTTAAAGAGTTCATTTTTGGATGGCTCTTTTTTGCAGGGTCAAATGGACATCTTGGTAGAAATGTCCGACAGACAAATGGAGAAGTAGAACTAAAGCTTTGAAGAAAAGTCAGGGTTAGAGATAAAAATGGGAACATCATTCTCATAGTAGAAACAGCATCTTTTCCTTCACCTTAACAGGCAAGTACAGTGTACTGCTTTAACCACTCCAAAAAATCAACAATATCCTCTTCCATTTAGGAATACTCTCCAATTCCATTACTCTGAGAGGAAAATATTCAAAATTCATATTTGACTCTTAAAAATCAGACTGTAGAGAGGATGTAAGCAAAATATTAATCAAATGTTATCAATGGTTAGATTTCCCAGCACAGAAGAAGAAAGAACACAAGGCCAAAATTGAATTAGACAAAACTTTTCTTCACACCGACAATCTTATGCAATTGTTTTAAGTCTAGGAAATACTTGATGCAGTCCAGATTAAACAAATAATTGCACTGGCTGTGGAAGCACAAACATAATATATATGTTTTTCCATTTTATTTACTAGAAGAGTTGCTAAAATGCACTCCTAATTATTATCACTCAAATAATCCTTTTGCTTATTAACTTGGCACAGCAAAAGAACATATGAAGCCTAGTGTTTGATAGTGATCCCTAAGTCATATCTGGAAGTATGAATTAGGTCCTAGTTCTATCATGAAGTAGGTCACTTATTTCACAAACATTTCTTAATAACTATGTGCAAAACACTGTACTGATTACCAGAGGAAGATTCAAAACTAATAATAGTGATTACCCTAACTATCAAAGAACTTAAACACAAACAATATGGTGAACTTTCCCCAGATAGGGCAAAAGATAGCAAGGGTGCAGAAAAAGAAGGGAAGTGAAGTGAGATATAATGACATTCACGTAAATCCTGCATTTATGAGGACTCCCCAGAAAAATACTTAGTTGTATCATGAGGAAATAATTCGAAGTGAAGGCAAAAATGTATCATCTTACAAATGTTTTACAGTAATGGCAAAGTGGAAGCAAATTAAACATACAACTATAAGGGATTACTTAAATTAATTACAACATATCTATACATTATTAAACAATGAATGAAACTCATGTTTTTGAAGTACAAATGCTGTCATGATATAATGCTAAGAAAGTTAGTATAGAGAAAATTTATCATTTAATATCAATTTGGATGTATATATATATAAATATATGTATGTCTTCTCAATATACGCTTCTGTAATTTCCATCTTTTCTTCAGGAAATATGTGAGATTTAAAATGTTTTAATATATCTAAAAAATATCAGTTACACATTTATCCAAAATGTTTATTACACTGAATAAATACATACATCAAGATAAGTCATTTTATGAGGCTTACTCATAGTTCAATGTTTATTCTTTGCAGGTAGGGAAAAACTCACTCCTTTCCTGAAATTGTCATTAATATAACATTAATTTCAGATTTCAAAAAATATATCTAAACATTTTTAATATTTTTACTATATACCATGTAATTAAATAGACAAGGTAGGTCTTCCTTTTGGAATTATATGTACATAGAGATAAAATGAATCAATTATTTCTTTTCATTGGAATAATATATTACCAGCTTTACACAAGTTACCTAATCTCCCTAGGCCTCAGTTTTTTCAACTGAAAAGCAGAGTTAGGAGCACATAGAACTGTTCTTGAAACAAAGTGATTGTTTAATGATTATTAGGAATCAATAACACCATCAGTAGTTTTACTTTTTGGTATCTCCTAATGACTGAAATTGTTTACATGGGTAAAGTAGAAGTTTATTTATACACAAGAATATATTCAGTATGTATTCATTCCCTTCATCATGTTTTCCTTCCAACTGCTTTGATGAATAGCCTCTGAAAATCTTATTTTTATTTTATTTATTTTTTGAGACAGAGTTTTGCTCTTGTCACCCAGGCTGGAGTGCAATGGCATGAATTTGGCTCACTGCAATCTCTACCTCCTGGGTTCAAGTGATTCTCCTGCCTCAGCCTCCCAAGTAGCTAGGAATACAGTCATTCACCACCACGACTGGGTAATTTTTATATTTTTAGTAGAGACGGGGTTTCACCATGTTGGCCAGGCTGATCTCAAACTCCTGACTTCAGTGATCCACCCCACTCAGCCTCCCACAGTGCTGGGATTAAAGGTATTAGCCACCACACCTGGCCCAAAAATCTTTCTTGGTACATAGGGTATGTTATTGTATATTAACATATATCTGTTACGTATGCTGTTTACACTTTATTCTTTTAATGTGATTCTAAAGTTGGTTATAGATGTATGCCATCTATAAAGCAAAGGCTTAAAGAGGATTAATACACGTAAGCAGTATACATGGTCAATTCAGGTAATCCAGTGAAGGGAAATGGCCATTCCTCTACTGATGGCAACAGATGCCATCTTGAAAATAACTCCTCTGGTCTTCGAAAAGTAGCACATTAAAAGGAGTATATCCTAGATGTCCTAGATGATGGGTTGATGGGTGCAGCAAACCGCCATGGCACATATATACCTACGTAACAAAGCTGCACATTCTACACATGTATCCCAGAACTTAAAGTATCATAAATAAAATAAAATAAAGGAGTATACCCAAGAGTTAGTATGCTAGTAGAACTGTAATTTTTTTAAAGGCAATTTCTGACAAAAACAAACAGTAAGGAAAAGATTCCCTATTCAATAAAAGGTACTAGGATAACTGGCTAGCCATATGCAGAAGAATGAAATTAGATCTTTACCTTTCACTATGTACAAAAATTAACTCAGAATGGGTTTAAGATTTAAATGTAATACCTCAAACTATAAAAATTCCAAAGGAAAACCTAGAAAATACCCTTCTCAACATCGGCCTTGGCAAAGAATTTATGGCCAAGTCCCCAAAAGTAATTGCAACAAAAACAAAAGTTGGCAAATGGGACCTAAAGAACTTCTGCACAACAAAAGAAACTATGGACAGAGTAAGCACAGTATGGGAGAAAATACTTACAAACAGTGAATCTCACAAAGGTCTAATGTCTAGAATCTACATGGAGCATAAACAATTAAACAAAAAACAAACAAACAAAAAAAACCCCATTATAAATAGGCAAAAGACACAAACAAGTATTTCTTAAAAGAAGACATACAAGCAGCCAACAAACATGAAAAAATGCTCTACATCACTAATCATCAGAGAAATGCAAATCAAAACCACAATGAGATACCATTTCACATCACTCAGAATGGTGATTATTAAAAGTCGAAAAACACCAAATGCTGGTGATGTTATGGAGAAATGGGAATGCTTATACACTGTTGGTGGGAATGTTAATTAGTTCAGCCACTGTAGAAAGCATTTTGGAGATTTCTCAAAGAACTTAAAACAGAGCTACCATTCAACCCAGCAAACCCATTACTGGGTATATACCCAAAGGAATATAGATCATTATACCAAAAAGACACATGCACTCATATGTTCATCGCAACACAATTCATAATGGCAAAGACATGGAATCAACCTAGGTACCTATCAACAGTGAATTGGAAAAGAAATTGTGATACATGTATACTGTGAAATACTAAACAGCCGTAAAAGAGAATGAAATCATGTCCTTTGTAGCAACATGGTTAAAGCTAGAGATCATTATCCTAAGCAAATTACTGGAGGAACAGAAAACTAAATCCTCTGTGTTCGTTTATAAGTGGGAGCTAAACATTGAGCACGCAGGGACATAAACACGGAAAAAAAATAGACATAGCAGATGATTAGAGGGAGGAGGGGAAGAGGAGGGAGTGGGTTGAAAAACTACCTATTAGGTACTCTGCTCACCCCCTGGGTCCAATATATTCATGTAACAAATCTACGCATTTGCCCCCTGTGTCTAAAATCAAAGCTGAATATTTTTAAAAGGCAATTTCTTTAATTTGAATAATGATGCACATACTTCTCAATAATATCTTTCAGCTATCAAAGTTTTTTTTTTCCTCCCTAGGGGTAGTCAATGAAGAATAATATGCCTGCAAATGAAAGCAGAAAGAAACTTAAATTTTATCTACTAGTCTATTAAACATCTCTAAAACATTGATCAACCCAAAAACAAGTTAACTAGAATAGGAATGTGTTTCCTAGTTGAACGTCATCACCATTTATCTATGGCACATATTTATTTCTCAGGTCAGCTTGCAAACCTTGGTAGATTTCCATTCATTAAACGCTCTTGGGAAATACGTAGATTAAAACCAAAGTCTGTATTTGGTTATAAAAATCACTAGGAAGTTTTCAACCTGTCTTGGTTTTCAGTTTTCTTACTGAAAAAAGGAAATCCTTTGCATCCATAAAGTGTTTTTATAAGAATTAAATGAGATAATGCATATTAATATCAAGGTTATTGACTAACAGTCTTCAATAAATATTCACTTCCATTTCATTTGTTCTTTTCCTTCATTCTTCCCTTCCTATCTCCTTTCCTTCCCTCCTTCCCTCTCCTCTTCCCTTTCTTCCTTTTCTTTCTTCTACATTAATTCTTCCTAATTGTAAATGTATTCTAAGACAATTAGTATGTATGTTTGACTTCATTTAAATGTCACTTTTGGGGAAATGTTAAATGTGACTTTTGGGGAAAAGTCCTTTGAATCAGAATGTGTTAACTTCTTCTTTGTGATATTTTTGTCATTATTTTGTATTTTATTCATGTCTAATAGAGTTATTGACAAGTTTCTTTAGGAAATGTTATCAGTGGCTCTCAGCTAAAATTTTAACATGCATTTATTGAACACCAGTCCTATATTAGTCCACTGAAAGAGAGAGACATATCAAGAATGCGTATGATAAGGTATAATATCGTAGATGCATATGTGAGGTTAGTTGGGCACTGGGTGAGATAATGCTATCAGAACTGTCTCCTGGATTGAGTTCTTCCATGTTAGACCATTTAAATATCTTTTTCCCTCTGAGCTAACCTGCCACAGAATTGTATGCTATTTTAAATAATTTCAGTTTTGTAATAAGAGTATTTAAAGAAAAAGAGGTATGCAATGAGATAGGATAGCTTGATTCAAATCTCGTGTAGGAAAATATGAATAATATACTTTGATGAATTATCCTAGCTCTGCCACTTGCAAGCTGTGTGACTTTAGAAATGGCTTATTCTTCTGTCCTTATTTTTCTTATTTATAAAATGGGAATAATAACAGCAGTTTTCAGATTTATTATCAGGACTAAATAAAGTAATATAATTCTTGCTACACGTTAAATGTTCAATAAATATTTAATTATTATTAATATTATTATTGTTTCGCTTCATTTTCTGTCATCTCATTAGATAAGATGATTCCCCATACGAATTTGACAAAGCAGGAAACTTCTATAGTTTTTCCCTAGAATCTCAACATGTAATTATAGATCATATTCATTGAACTTTTACTATGTAGCAGACCCCATCCTAAACACTTACCTATATCAATTCATTTAATATTCACAATAACTCTGTGAATTAGGCATAACTGTCCTTCCCACCTGACAGATAAAGAAAATGAAATACAAAGAAATCAAGTAGGCCGGGCGCGGTGGCTCAAGCCTGTAATCCCAGCACTTTGGGAGGCCGAGACGGGCGGATCACGAGGTCAGGAGTTCGAGACCATCCTGGCTAACACGGTGAAACCCCGTCTCTACTAAAAAATACAAAAAAAAAAGCTAGCCGGGCGAGGTGGCTGGCGCCTGTAGTCCCAGCTACTCGGGAGGCTGAGGCAGGAGAATGGCGTAAACCCGGGAGGCGGAGCTTGCCGTGAGCTGAGATCCGGCCACAGTACTCCAGCCTGGGCGACAGAGCGAGACTCCGTCTCAAAAAAAAAAAAAAAAAAAAAAAAAGAAATCAAGTAATTACAGGAGCCAGGCTGCAAACTCAAGCTCAAGCCAGTACTTAACCACTGTATTATATTGACTTTGAACAGGCAGGGAGGTTTGGGGTTTTTTAAAATTTATCATTTTTCTCAATTGTGGATTATATGTGTCTAAATCTTGGCCAGCTGAAGTATGTCTTTGACTCATGACATTCAGTAAAGACGTAAATTCTAAGTTAACTTATATCTAATAAAGTACTTCTTGTTTTTATACATAATAACAATTTGACTCAATATAAAGTACTTGGGTTAAAATGTTCATTGAAAATTACATATATTTGCAAATAATATGACACATTTGAAGCATTGTCTTCTAACATTTTAAAGTTATAGAAGAAAAGAATTTTGACAGTTTGATGTTTGTTTCTTTGTTGATATCCTGAATTTCTATGAAAATGCTTTTAAGCTTTTTAAAAACTTTGATTACTTAACAATTTTATTAGAACTTATCTCTGATGGATTCTGTGTGTGTGTGTGTGTGTGTGTGTGTGTGTGTTTTGTAAAATGCACACTCAAAGCTCTCTTCAACTCAGAAATATGTCTTCAGATGAGCTACATTATTGCATCTTTTAGTTTTCTTCCATGTGTTATGGTTTTATTTTGTCCTACTTTATCAAAAACAACTGAAAATTTTCCTTGAACTTAGGTTTTCTGTTTGTTAGGGTGATTTTGAAAGAGTTTCTAAGGTGTTGACTTCACTGATTTGAGCTTTTGTAATGTTAATTTTATGTCCTCTGAAGCAGATTTTTAGTTGTTGTAATTTGGAGTTTTTAGTGGTTTGTTGTTGTTGTTGTTGTTGTTTACATCTCCACTTCTATGTCTTTTTTAATAACCCATTGTTTCCTTGTCTCCTTTTTGCTGTCTCATAGAATTCATGAGTTCTTATATTTGATTATCACTTTTAGAAGTAATTTTCTACTGTTTCCTTAAATAAATAAGTTTTAGATGGTTGATTTTTTTATCATCTTTTGGATGATGGACTCTTTCTTTGGTTTTGCAGAATTTTTTCACAAGTCAAGACCAAGTTTCTTTCTGGTTATTCATCTTTAAACAGAGGTTATTTAGAACCCACTATTTTTGAAAAAATGCTATTTTCAGCTCTACTGTGTAGGGCTGTCATAGTGTTTCTGCAGATATACAGATGATAAGGCTTATGCTCTTTTATTTAATATGTAAATTATGGTGATAAGCCCATAGCACTAGCCTGGAGAATGAGCAAGAACACTCATGCTCAAATTTGCATAATATATATTAAGTTTTTAGACAAAAATAATAAATGAGTCTAGAATTTCTAGTTAAGAACTGAACACATGGCAACTCCACATACCCTTCAGTTTTAAAATTGGATAGAATAAGTACCTAACTCCTAGTCCAATTTCTTGTATCTCACAAACACTCATCTAGTGGTTTCTACTTGAGAGAAATACTAATTTTCTTTTTTTTTTTTTTAAATTATACTTTAAGTTCTAGGGTACATGTGCATAACGTGCAGGTTTCTTACATATGTATACTTGTGCCATGTTGGTGTGCTGCACCCATCAACTCATCAGCATGAGAAATACTAATTTTCTTTTACACCTTATTACATTCTCATAACACACCATGCTTTTATCTATCATGACACTAATCAAAATAGTAATTTACAAGGCAATGTTGTAATTAGTAGTTAGATATCTATCTCCTGCTTTAGAATGTAAACTCTATAAAGTCTGAGTCTTTGTTGGTTTTGCTTTCTTATTACTCTTCTATACTTTTCTTGACCTCAGGGGCAAAAGTGTGACATCAGACTCCTCATTCTGATGGCACACTATCAATGATGGTCAATTTTATTTACCCATCCATCCATCCATTTATTTATTCTCTTTTTTCTTCATTCCCCATTCCCATTTCTCTTCCCTAATAGACAATATTCTAATATGTTTTATTTGCATACCTTTTTATAAAACATAGAACTCATTCTGTATCTTATTTTTGTTCAGCATTGTTTTAAAATTTCATCCATATTGCTGCATGTCTATTATCTTTGCTTCTATTTGATTTATAGTCTTATATAATATGAAACTATTACATTTACCTAGCAACCTCTAACTCTTCAATAACACAAACAATCTACTAATGAACTTCTGTGCATATGAATCCTTTCATATTTGAGGAAAAGTTTATATGGCATATATGCTCAGGAGTGGCTTTGATGGTCATAGTCTGTGCATGTTCTGAATTTGCCATTCTCCATGATGGTTGTCTTAGTCTATAACATCTACAGAAACTTGATGAGGGCACCTGTAACCCTGCCAACACTTGGCATAATTCAGCTTTTTAATTTTTGTTAGTACCATGAGTGAAAAGTGATGTCAGTGTTTTAGTTTCTGTTTCTCTAACGATATGAATTTGGGCATGATTTCATTATAAATGGTTTTAGAGGGAGGAATGGGTTGAGGAGGAGGAGTGGTTCCTTTCCTTTATTGAATGTCCTTTATCTTTTGCTTATTTTTTTAATCAAGTTGCTATCTTCTTGTTAATTAATAGGACTTGCTTAATAATCTAATTATAAATCTCTTGTCAGTTTTAGACACTACAAATTAAATTTTCTCTACCAAGCTATCATCTGATTTTTGTGAACTTTTTCCATTCAATCTTCAGTGAATAAAAATCTTTAATTCTTATTTTACAAAATCCATTCTTTCTTTGTCTCAATGATTTTGCTTTTTGGATTTTGTTTGGAAGGTATTTTCTTATATCTATATCACACAAACTTACTGTTTCATTTATAGTTTTGCATTGACAATATAGTAATTAAGACAAGGGATACTGAAATCACACTATTTGGATATACAGTCTTGGCTCCTTCACTTACTAATTCAGTGAATTTGGATAACTTAACCTTTAAATAACTTTTTCTTTGTCTGTAAAATGGGGTTGGTAGTACTAATGAATGCAATAGGATTATGGTAAGAACTGAATGAGCTAATACATAAAAAACACTTAGAACTGCCTGCCTGCCTGTACATACTGAGCATTGTATAAATGTTGCTGTTATGATAAATAACATATGTGTATTTCAGTAAGAATTCAGTTTTATTTTTCGCATGTTATGAATCATTTTCAATACCATATACTAAGTTACTCGTTCATTTCCTATTGCTTTTTGATACCAGGTTCTTAGTTATTGACCTCCAAGATTGGTTTGGTGTGTTAATTTGCTTAGGATAATGGCCTCCAGCTTCATCTGTGTTATTGCAAAGGACATGGTTTTTCATTTTTTATGGCTATGTAGTACTCCATGGTATACATGTACCACATTTTCTTTATCCAATCCACTGTTAATGGGGCATCTGCGCTGATTCCATGTGTTTGCCATTGTGGATAGTGCCACAGTGAACATGCAAGTGCATGTGTCTTTTTGGTAGGATGATTTGTTTCCATTTAGTAGGATGATTTGTTTTCATTTCATTCCAATCAAATAATGAGATTGCTGAGGCATATAGCAGTTCTGCTCCAAGTTCTTTGAGAAATCTCCAAACTGCTTTCCATAGTGGCAAGATGAATTTACATTCCCACCAACAGTGTATAAGCATTCCCTTTTCTCCACTGCCTAACCAACATCTATTTTTTTTTTACTTTAATAATTGCCATTCTGACTAGTGTGAGATGGTATCTCACTGTGGTTTTGATTTGCCTTTCTCTTATGTTAGTGATAATTGCCTTTTTTCGTGTGTTTATTGGCCACCTGTATGTCTTCTTTTAAGAAGTGTCTGTTCATGTCTTTTGTCCATTTTTTAATGGGGTTATTTGTTTTTTGTTTGTTTTTTATTTGTTTGTTTTGTTTTGCTTGTTCAACTGTTTAAGTTCCTTATAGATTTGGATATTAGATCTTTGTCAGATGCACAGTTTGTGAATATTTCCTCCCGTTCTGCAGGTTGTCTGTTTACTCTGTTGATAGTTTCTTTTGCTGTGCAGAAGCTCTTTAGTTTAATAGGTCAATTTGTCATGTTTTGGTTTTGTTGCAATTGTTTTTGAGGACTTAGTAATAAATTCTTTTCTAAGGCTGATATTGAGAAGGGTATTTCCTTGGTTTTTTTTTCTAGGATTCTTATAGTTTGAGGTCTTACATTTAAATCATTAATCCATCTTGAGTTAATTTTTGTATATAGTGAAAGGTGGGAGTCTAGTTTCATTCTTCCGGATATGGCTGGCCAATTGTCTCAGTACCATTTATTAAAGAAGGAATCCTTTCACCATTGCTTATTTTTTGACTACTTTGTTGAATATCAGATGGATGTAGGTATGTGGCTTTATTTCTGTTTTTTGTTTGTTTGTTTGTTTTTTCTCTTCCATTGGTCTGTGTGTCTGTTTTTGTGCCAGTGCCATGCTGTTTTGGTTACTGTAGACTTATAGTGTAGTTTGAAGTCAGGTAATGTGATGCCTCTGGTTTGGTTCTTTTTGCTTAGGATTTCTTTGGCTATTTAGGATCTTTGTTTTTCAATACAAAAATTAGCAGTTTTTTTCCAATTCTGTGAAAAATGATTTGGAAATTTGATAGGAATAGCATAGAATCTGTAGATTGCTTTTAATGATATTGATTCTTCCAATCCATATGCATGGACTGTTATTTGTGTCATTTATGATGTCTTTTAGCAGTATTTTGAAGTTCTTCAAAAGATCTTTCACCTCCTTGGTTATATGTATCCCTAGGTATTTTTGTGTATGTGCAGCTATTGTAAATGGGATTGTATTCTTGATTCATCTTAGCTTGAGCATTACTGGTGTATAGAAATGTTGCTGATTGAGAAATGCAAATCAAAACCACAATAAGATACCATCTCACACCAGTTAGAATGGCAATCATTAAAAAGTCAGGAAACAACAGGTGCTGGAGACAATGTGGAGAATTAGGAATGCTTTTACACTGTTGGTGGGACTGTAAACTAGTTCAGCCATTGTGGAAGACAATGTGGCGATTCCTCAAGGATCTAGAACTAGAAATACCGTTTGACCCAGCCATCCCATTACTGGGTATATGCCCAAAGGATTATAAATCATGCTGCTATAAAGACACATGCACACAGATGTTTATTGTGGCACTATTCACAATAGCAAGGAGTTGGAACCAACCCAAATGTCCATCAAGGATAGACTGGATTAAGAAAATGTGGCACATATACACCATGGAATACTACGCAGCCATAAAGAAGGATGAGTTCATGTCCTTTGCAGGGACATGGATGAAGCTGGAAACTATCATTCTTAGCAAACTATCGCAAGGACAAAAAATCAAACACCGCATGTTCTCACTCATAGGTGGGAATTGAACAATAAGAACACTTGGACACAGGAAGGGGAACATCACACACTGGGGCCTGTTGTAGGGTGGGGGGAGGGGGGAGGGATAACGTTGGGAGATATACCTAATGTAAATGACAAGTTAATGGGTGCAGCACACCAATATGGCACATGTGTACATATGTAACAAACCTGCATGTTGTGCACATGTACCCTAGAACTTAAAGTCTAATAATAAAAAAAGAAATATTGCTGATTTCTGTACATTGATTTTGTATTCTGAAACCTTGCTAAAATTTTTTATCAGTTCTCATAGTCTTTTGTCAGAGTCCTTAGGGTTTTCTAACTATAGGATCATATTGTCAGTGAAGAGAAATAATTTGACTTCTTCTCCTATTTGGATGCCTTTTATTTCTTTATCTTGCCTAATTGCGCTGGCTAGAACTTCTAATGCTTTGTTAGATAGAGATGGTGAGAATGGGCATCCTTGTTTTGTTCCAGTTCTCAAGGGGAATGCTTCCAGTTTTTGCCCATTTGGTGTAATGTTAGCTGTGGGCTTGTCATAGATGACAATTACTATTTTAAGGAATCTTCCTTACTTTAAACCAGCAACAGTAAAAAAGACAAAGAAGGGCATTACATAATGGTAAAGGATTCATATCAACAAGAAGACTTAACCATCCTAATATACACACATCTAATATTGGAGCTCCCAGATTCATAAAATAAGTATTTCTAGAAGTACAAGAAGACTTAGCCACACAATACAAGTGGAGGACTTCAGCACTTCACTGACGGATCAGTGAGGCAGAAAACTAACAAATTCTTTTTTTTTTTTTTTTTTTTTTTTCCTGAAACAGAGTATTGCTCTGTCACCCAGGCTGGAGTGCAATAGCATGATCTCAGCTCACTGTAACCTCCACCTCCCGGGTTCAAGTGATTCTCCTCCTCAGCCTCCCTAGTAGCTGAGATTATAGGCATGTGCCACCACAACTGGCTATTTTTTTAAAAATTATTTTTAGTAGATAAGGGGTTTCACCATGTTAGCCAAGCTGGTCGCGAACTCCTGACCTCAGGTGATCTGCCTGCCTCAGCCTCCCAAACTGCTGTGATTACAGACATGAACTACTGTGCCCAGCCTAAGAAAGAAATCCTGAACTTAAACTTGACACTTGACCAACTGGACTTATAGACATCTACATGCACCCATCAACCACAGAATACATATTCTCATCTTCACAAGGAACATACCCCAAGATCAACCACATGCTTGGTTGTAAAGTAAGTCTCAATAAACTTTTTAAAAAATCAAAACTATGCCATCCATACTCTTGGACAACAGTGGAATAAGAATAGAAATCAATACCAAGAAGATTTCTCAAAACCACACAATTATATGCAAATGAATTTCTCCTGAATGACTTTTGGATAAACAATGAAATCAAGGTAGAAATAAAATAAAATTATTTGAAGTAAGTGAAAACAGAGACACAGCAAAACAAAATCTCTGGGATGCAGCAAAAGCAGTGTCAAGAGGAAAGTTTTTAGCACTAAATGCCTACTTGAAAAAGTCAGAGAGATCTTAAATTAATGATTTAGCATCACATCTGGAGGAACTGGAAAAACAAGACAAAACTAACTCCAAACTAGCAGAATAAAAGAAATAACTAAAATCAGAGCTAAACTGAATAAAATTGAGACCAAAAATATATACAAAGAATCAATGAAACCAAAAATTGGTTCATTAAAAGGATAAACAAGATCGATAGGTCACTAACTAGATTAACAAAGACAAAAAGAGAGAAGGTCTAAATAAGCACAATCAGAAACAACAACAGTGACATTACAACTGATTCCACAGAAACAGAAAATATCCTCAGAAACTATTATGAACACCTCTATGGACATGAAGTAGAAAATAGTGAGGAAATTTATAAATTCCTGGAAGCACACAATCTCCCAAGATTGAATTAGGAAGAAGTTGAAACACTGAACAGACCAATATCAAGTTCCAAAATTGAATCAGTAATTAAAAAAACCTATCAACCAAAAACAGCCCTGAACCAGATAGATTCACAGCCAAATTCTACCAGATGTACAAAGAAGAGCTAGTACCAATTCTACTGAAACAATTCCAAAAAATAAAATCAAGGAGGAGGGACTCCTCTGTGACTCATTCTACGAAGCCAGCATCACTCTGATATGAAAACATGGCAAAGAAACAACGAAAAAGAAAACTACAGGCCAATATCCCTGATAAACATAAACACAAAAATCCTCAACAAAACACAAGCAAACCAAATTCAACAGCACATCAAAAACTTAATTTAGGCTGGGTGCAGTGGCTCATGCCTGTAATCCCAGCACTTTGGAAGACTGAGGCAGGAGGACCCATTGAACCCAGGAGTTTGAGACCAGCCTGGGCAACATAGGGAGACCCCATCTCTACAAAAAATAATTAGCCAGGTATAGTGGTGTGTGCCTGTAGTCCCACCTACTCAGAAGGCTGAGGTGGGAGGATGGTTCGAGCCCAAGAGGCTGAGGCTGCAGTGAGCCATGATCACACCACCGCACTTCAGTCTGGGCAACAGTGCAAGACCATGTCTCAAAAAAAAAAAGTTAATTGTGATCATGTAGGCTTTATTTCTGGGATTCAAGTTTGTTCAACATATTCAAATCAATAAATGTGATTCACTACATAAACAGAATTAAAAAACAAAAACCATATGATCATCTCAGTAGACATGGAAAAAGTTTTTGATAGAATCCAACATCCCTTCGTGTTTTGTTTATATGTTTTTTTGTGAAATATAACACATACAAAATGCATAAAACATGTATAAATGTAATTCCATGAATAACTATATGTGAACACCCACATCACCACCCAGTTGAAAATTAAACCTTAACTATAATAATACCTAAAAGCCTCCCATGTATTACTTCCTGATTCCAAACCACTAATGTCTTCTGAAAAGTAACTATATCCTAGCTTTTCTGATAATCATTTCCTTGTTTCTTTTCACTTTCATCAAGTATTCACAAATTACATAAATCAGTTTTCTTTTTTATACTGTAAATGAATGGAATCATATTTTATGCATTTCCTATGTCTAGCTTCTATCATTCGACATTATGACGGTAAGATTACCATGTAAATGTAGTTATAGTTTATACATTTTCATTGATGTCTAGTATTCCATTGTATATTTTACATATTTTACTCTTGGTGGACATTTATTGTTTCTAGCTCAAGTGTATTACAAACAGTGTTGCTGGGAAATCTTTTGTGTATGTCCATCATTTCCTAAGAGCTGCATTGCTGGTTAATGGAGTATTCATATCACCTCAGTGTTACCAGATGATTCCATACTGCTTTCAAGAAATGCTTGTAACAGTTTTTCAAAGCTTTACCTTTGGTAGCTTGAGTCCTAAAATGTAATACATGTGGATTAACCAGTTTCTTTTCTTCATCCTAATCAAATTCCCCGTAGAAGAGATAAATTTTCTCTTCAGCCCTCCTTGACTCAGCTAATTTGTTATTTTAGAATATGGTAATTTTAGAACCCCACATTCAGATATCAGTTAAAGAAACAAATCTCTAAGTAAGTGACAAATCAATTTTTAAAATGGGTACCCTTGATACAAAGCTTAAATGATGTCCTAAGAGCTCTCTCTCTCTCTCTCTTTCTCTCTTCTTCCCTTCCTCCTGTTTTTATTCCCTCCCCCATGTCTTATCTTCAGTCATTTGGTAGGGAAGATGACATCCAAAGTACCATCTTCCCACCTTCCAATCCATGTGAAAAGAGACAATCTGTCCTGCATGTTTTCATAGGAAAATCCCAAGGTGGTACATATTAGCCTCTCTGAATCATATGCCTTCTCTATCAGGGTTGTTCAGAGGGCAGAGCACCTAGACTGACCACCTCATCAAAACCACACAGAGTGGTTCTGCAAAGGAAATGATGCCCATGTGTGTATATGACTTGTTCTCACCAAGTAATTATTTGTTCACTTATATCTTACCTTCCTTGAAGGAGTCTTTCATATCTTTGTTCCCATTGACCAACAGGATGGTTAGCACAAAATAGGAGCTAAATAAAAGTTTGTTAAATGAATTAGAAAGAAGAAATGGCTCTTTTTACATGCTCCAATGTAAAAGATACTTTATGAGAACCCAAGTTGACATAAAGGGGAGATGATTTGAAAATACATGAAATGACATCACATTGACTGGATTTTTCCATATACAGTAAATTTCATATATATTCCTATATAATTATTGCTGCAGAATACACACTTTTTCTTATTTTGCTTTGTTTGGAAGCAGGGTTTTCATGCTGTCATGGTGAGTGAATGTTTTCTAAACTGTCACATGGGGTACTTAGAGAAATGGAAACTGCAGTCCTGGATTCTGTGTTTCAAACAGTGCCAGATGCTGTGAAGTCATATGCAGATGTCTTTACATCGACAAAATTATAGTAACAGTTGGGCTTCTTTGTCTGAATATTTCTGCTTTAGAAGGGTTAAGTAGCCTAGCAGGCAGTGGAAACTAAAACCTTCTGTTCAGCTATAGGGCACAAATGATGAAATCAGCCACAGTGGTTGCTTAGTTAATGTCCTCAACCTTGATGCAGAAGGGCTGCCTTGATGAATGTAAAACATGTGCCTGGTGGAAGTCAGAGCACAGGGCATGCTTACTGTTGACTACTAGAGACAGTGATACTTGCAGGTGCAAGGCTGACTCTGACCTAGTTGAAAGAATTACAGAACTAGGCCAAATGGGAGGAGTATTCCAGGATCAAGGTCAGTCATTTCCCAACATGTTCTGCAACTGAAATGACCGTGATGACACTGGAAAAGAATGTAAGACCTCAAGTGGCCTTTGGCTTGATTTACTTGCAACTTTTGTTTCTAATTCAATCCACAAAGATACCATTGTGTTTTATGTACATCTGCCCTTTGTCCCTGAAACAGCCTTTCTTTTCATTGTCCACCTGGAAAGCTCGCAGTCATATATCAAATATAAGCTTGCAATGTATCTCCTCTCTGAAGTCTTTCCCCGTCACGCTAGGCAACTTAGGTGTTCCTTCCACTTTGGATTTTACTGAACCTTATGCATGTCTTTTTGGCAGCTGGTATTTCATTATATTATATACTACTTATTATATATTAATTATAATTGATTGTTGATATTTGACTCTCTAGTGGACAATGAGTGCCTTAAAGCAATAGAGTTTTTCTTTTCGTCTTTGTACTGCAATCCCAGGAACAAGATAAAACTTCATAAATATTACTGAATAGATTTATTAATGATTTCATATAGTACCTTGGAATTTTCCAAGTGCTTTCTTATCCAGTACCTCATTTAATAACTCAACAATGCTGTGTGATACACAAATCACATATAATTATTACCATTTTACTGATTAGGAAACTGAATCATCAAAATGACACATAATTTGCCAGCTTCAATAGTTTATGAACGTCAAAATTAAGCTAGAAAGCAGGTCTCTGGCTTCAGCCAGAGTCTATGTTGAGCCTTTAGTTCTCCCACAGACTAAAGAGTCACTGCCTCAGGGCTAACAGATCTTTAAAATGGAGCTAGGGCAGCTAGAATGCTTTCTTCAATACTTCAATATGTGATCTTCAGCTCTGTTTTTAATACACGACATCTTCTATCTTCCAACTGCACTTTGAACCTTGGATGTCAGATTTCTGGGTACCCATGTCAGAATTTGGCCTGGATTTCTTTTACTGATCCTGCTGCCTATGCAAAGCCCAGTGTCCTAGTACATGTTCCTGTTACTGGGACCACTTCTCTCTCTGAATATACCAGAGGTTCCTAAGTATGGCAGCCCAGTGATCCTACCATTACACTGCAGCTCCACACATTTCTAACTGTATCATGAATTAGCAATCATGATAACTAATGATAATAACAAATATTTCTCAGTGTTTGCCTTGTTCCACACACAGTGTTCAATAAGTACTACCTTATCTGTTCCTGAGGACAAAACTTATGACCTAGAACTAATACTATTACCATTGTACAAAGAAGGAAATTGAGGCTTAGAGAAGTTATGTGACATGCCCCAGGTGACACAGCTAGTAAATTTCCAAGGAAATATGAACTAAAAGGCATCTAATTTCTGAAAGCATTCCTTTCAGATTCCTTTAACAATATTGTAGGGTTAATTACAATATTGGTAAATTTCTGTAAAATCAACCATTATACTGGGTAAATAAATGAATGTGTGCATAATGTGACTGGGGAAAGAAAGATGATGTTGTACACTTGTCACCTGATAGGTGAGGTACTCGATAAATACTGCTGGAATAACATTTTCATGCCCAAGCTCTAATTTAGTTAATGTTATAAAACTGAGAATGTTTTAGCAGCTCCATCTACATGCCCTGGAGGAAAATATTTGTTTTTTAAATATTCTAAAGCACTCAAAAGTTTTCAAGATCATGAAACTTTATCCATCCGGCTTAGTGGAGGATTTGATAAGAAATATAGCTGCTTTCCAAAGGAAATACTCAATGATTCTTTCATTAAAATTAATTCCCAACTTACTGCATCTAAATATAGACTTTATTTTAAACAACTACTAAATGCAAATGGTTAAAATCATGTTAATCTTCTAACATAGCATCTGATACTTGTACTTGTGATGTTTCAAGACTTTGGATGAAGCCCAAAATGCCTACCATGATGATTCTCAAGGCTTTTGATTTCTGATCGCTGCTCTCCTCCTCTCACTCTTTCTCCATTTGAGCTCTTCAAATTCTCAAAAATATTACACTCCATGTTTTGGCCAGGACTTACATGTATTGTTTCTTCTTCCCCCACTATTTTCCTGGCTCTCCTCGACTCATATATCAAATCTTGAAGTAAAAGTCCATTTCTCAGGGATCCCTTCTCCCAAGCCCTCACTGTAAGTTTTTTCCCCATTACACATTTCCGTAGCATCCAGCTGTTCTTCCAAACACTCATAGCACCCATAAAAACTTTTCCGGGGTTCATCTTCTGGCATCTTTCACCATGTCTTGCACATGATGAATATTTGATAAATGAATGAATGAAGGCATTCCTGTGCTAAAGCCAGTGTTGTGTCAATAGCCATTGTCACAACAAGATAATATGAAAGCAAGTATGTCTTGACTTAGTGAGTGTGTTGGGCATTTGGAATCAGATATGTGCTTCCTTGAGGACCTGTCTCAGTTGCCATGATCATATAAGGTACACTGGGCTGAAAGTGATAAGAAACTCAACTCTAGCTAACTTAAAACAAAATTCATTGGCTCACATAGTAGGAAGACTAGAAGGAGGTATGGAGGGAATTTGATCCCGTGACTGATCCCTATGATCTTACCTCTCAGACAATATCTCCAGTCCTTTTCCATTGTGGTTATGCGATGATGTCAGTAGCAGTTAAGACTGCATGCTTCTTCAGGCATGTCCAGTGAGAGATGCTGAGAGACACTTTCTCTTCTGAATCTCTCATAAAAGTTTGGAAAAAAAGAAAAACACTTGTTTGAGAAATAACTAGACTCCATTTCTTCTGTACCTTATTGGCTCAAATCCAGCTATGTGTCTGTTTCTCAAATATTTACTATCATTTAGGAAGGCTCATTGGCTTAGGCCTTGGTTTCTGAGTCAGTCATCGACATGGATAATGGGTTTACCACGATTGGTTTCCTTGGTCTGCCCCTGGGCCATCACATTGCTGAATTCTGAATGGCTAGAGATTAGAGCAAAATGTCCACTACTGTCATCTTCTCAAAACTGTACCAATATTATGCTCATCCCTTTGATTTTTTTTTGAAAAGGCTAAACATCAAAGTTCAGTCAGATGCTATATCAAAATCAAAATTCATTCTGGGAGGAAAGTAGAAATTATTCTTATGAGGGAGAAGTATATGGAACATTTGTGTCCCCACATCTTCCGTGTTCAGGCAGAGAGAGAAGTGGCAAGCAGGACACAAGGAAGCAAATGAGGCGTCATGAGTCTCCAGATACATAACTTCTGTTTTGAGAGCAAGTTCTGGCACTCATCTCATCTTTAAAAGCACACATTTAGCACCTGCAAGATGGAGGGATCTTGACCAGTCACTCAGGGTACTGGAATTAAAATAAAGATATTTAAAGTTTCATTTACAGAACAAATGATTGCATTCCTTTTTAAGGAGCATATAATGAATGGTTGTTCCCCTGCTAAGGTATTACTTTTCATCACTTCTTTTTGTGACCTTCTGAAGATCTAAATGCACTGTAAGGTAAAGAATGGTCTTCTTTTTCTGAGAATGATATTTTATTTTTTCATTTGGGACTATAGCTTTCCTTTCTGTTTTGTCCTCCATATGTCCTCATAAATATAATTCTGGCACTGGAATTCAGACAGCACTTCCCAGCACTTGCATACTCAGCATTAGGCCACTAAGATATGAGATCATGTAAGCTCTGTGCCATTTAATCACTTTATATTCCTTTAACAAATGAGTATTGAGTGCCTACTATGTGTGAGACACTGTGCCAGGTGCTTTGAGCTGTAGATGAGATATACATCTTGTCTTTGAAGAGTTTATGGCAGCATCAGGAGCAAAACTGATTAAAGATACAAGGAATTGTGCAATAAATGCAAATCGTATGGTGCCCCAAAATAAGTACTAAAGACAGTGATTTGATGAGAGGTTGCTTGCATGGTTGAGAAGTGCTTCAGGACAGAATACTTGAACTAGGACTCATAGTGGACAGGGTTTGATTTTGGCTGAGCAGTCAGCATTTCAAAAACAGAACAGAAGGAAACATCAAAGAAAGTAGGCTTGAGTAAGGTGTTCAGTAAGGAAATACTGAATGTAGAAAGGCTAGAAAAAAATGAAGATCCCTGCTGTGGAATAAATCATTCTCAACTTGGAAAGAAACTCTAAGCCAGATTACAGAGGGCCTAGAACACTCTATTTTAAAAATTTGAATGTTTCCCTGGAGGAGTAGGGAGCCCCAGAAAATATAGGGACTATATTTAGATAATAAAAGGATGAAAGTTACGTGAAAGTTATATGAAAGGAAAATCCCTGTGTGTGATGAAACCTAGCTGGGAGAGAGTCAAGATTCATCTATTGTCATAGTGCAGCTTTGTCAAGGAAAGGATTTGACTATTGATGTAGTAAAGGGACTAGTCAGTGGTAAAGAAAGAAAAGAATCTCACAACAGGATTTAAATAGTTAGCTTACATCACCGAGTTATCCTTATTGTCATTAATGCAGGGACATGAAAGTGGGTGTCAAAGGAGTTCCCAAGCCTGGCTTCACATTAGAATCATCTGCAGAGTTTTGAAAGATAGCAATGTTTAGGCCTCCCAAATAATTAGTCTTGAGTGGGGCCTGGGTAATTGGTAGTTTATAAAAGCAAACTGCATCAAGGGTTAAGATACACTGAAACAGATGATAGTGGGTTCAGTTTCTGTGAACCTATTGCAGATATATTTTATGGGGATTTTTTAGAGGGAGGGAGGCAGGAACAGAATGAAAGAAATGTTCTGCTTCTGTCATGGTTGGTGGAGTTCAGGAGCTTGAAAACTGACCCCCTATTGTGAAGCATGTTACATAGCCCCAATCATTGATCCTGACTTTTAAAAATACAATCCAGCACAAGAAGTGTGCTGTTGTTTTTCAAAGAAATTTGCATATAGCCCACTAGTCACTTCTATATTCTTCTTTTTTTTTTTTTTTTTTTTTTTTTTTTGAGACGGAGTCTTGCTCTGTCGCCCGGGCTGGAGTGCAGTGGCTGGATCTCAGCTCACTGCAAGCTCCGACTCCCGGGTTTACGCCATTCTCCTGCCTCAGCCTCCGAGTAGCTGGGACTACAGGCGCCCGCCACCTCGCCCGGCTAGTTTTTTCTATTTTTTAGTAGAGACGGGGTTTCACAGTGTTAGCCAGGATGGTCTCGATCTCCTGACCTCGTGATCCGCCCGTCTCGGCCTCCCAAAGTGCTGGGATTACAGGCTTGAGCCACCGCACCCAGCCGTCACTTCTATATTCTAAACTTACAGAACAGTTTCTCACTCAGAGGATTGTTCATTTGCTTCTTCTTTGTTAAAAAGAAAAAAAAGAAAGAAAGAAAGAAAAAGAAAAACAGATTACGTATTCATTTGTTTACAGGAAAAAAGAAAATGTAAAATTATAGTCATCAGGTGTATTAAACAAGAATAACGTTAAGTATTAGTCCACAGTGTATGGTTTTTATTTTTCTTTTTTCTTTCTTTGAAGAAAAATCATCTTGTGCTTTATATGGATAAACATCAGGAGGTGATAGACTTTATTCATGGCTGTATCTCTGCATAAATGCTGTATTCTTCAAGAAAAACATTTATAATCAAGAGCTTTATCCCTTTCACTCTCCCCACACTCTTTGTTCACGCTGGGAGGTCAGCACCTTATGTTTCTGACATTGTAATTTATTGCTGCTGGAAAGATTGAGCATTTGTATAGGATTTCCACCATAATTCAGCTTTGTTGCAAAGTCTTACCAAGTATAATTTCTTAAGAATACTTTCTAAAGGATACTTGATGGAATTCAAAAATGGCCAGATATATCTGGACTCAGCAAATGGGTATAAATATAAATAGTATGGAGACAGATTTCATGTAAAATAAGGTGTGTGTATATGCATAGATATGCAAATGAATGCTATATGTAGGTCTAAGGCATGAGTTTCTTTTCTTCTTTAGCAAAGGACAGTTACATTTAAGATGATTTAATGAGTTAGCACTATATATGTTACAGGAGTTAGATGTGTGTGAAATACTTTTTTTAATTAAAGGCATATATTTTAGATTTCAAATTCTGATGTTTCAAAATGTGATAAAGAATTTTAAAGACTTTGTTTTTCCCTTGTGTTTTGAAAATAAGCTTCTATGGACAATAATTAAAAAAAAAAACAAAACAAAACAGAAATAGCCTATCAGGGGAAGCGTCATTCTGTTCAAGGCTCAAGGGAAGCTTATAAGGAAGAGCAACTTAGGAAAGGGCACTTCCATTTCCCTGAGAGCAGAGCATTTATGCTGGTGTTTGTCTTTCAAATGAGCTCTCCCCCTGTCCTTTACCAATTACTGATAGCTGTGATACCGGAATAATTGAGTCTAAGAGCTTATAGTCTGAGCACAAAGGGACACCTCTGAGTAGGACTATCTCTATCCATCCAAGCAGATGGTATCTCAAGATCTCCTGTCTCCAGGAATCCATAAGTATCCTTTACTTTCAAGGCTTTCTCTCAAATGTTTTAACAAACCCAGCCAACTTTTTCATATTCTGACCTCACTGGAGCTAAAGAACATCTGGCCTACATTTTCCTAATAATAGCTCTTCATATTTTTTAAGAGTATTATTATAGCCCACTTCAGCTATCTCTCTTCCAGACCAAATAATGTAAACTCTTTAGTCTTATATCAAGTTTCCTCTCCATCAATTTATTGCTTTTTTCTTAGATGCTGCCTAATTTTTCAATATTGTTTTAAAAGTACAACAGCCTGGAGTGAACACAAATGTTTCACAAGACTACAGAAGATGAATCTGAGAAAGAACATGGTTGTCTATATTCTGCATCTGTAGTGATAACCAACTTTGGTAGGTTTCTTTTTTTTTTTTTTTTTGAGACGGAGTCTCGCTCTGTCGCCCAAGCTGGAGTGCAGTGGCCGGATCTCAGCTCACTGCAAGCTCCGCCTCCCGGGTTCACGCCATTCTCCTGCCTCAGCCTCCCGAGTAGCTGGGACTACAGGCGCCCGCCACCTCGCCCGGCTAGTTTTTTGTACTTTTTAGTAGAGACGGGGTTTCTTTAAAATAAGTTACAGTTTTTGCACAGATTATTTTCAATATACTCATATTGTTTATTTTTCTTCAATGCAATCTTTACATTGAGACCTTGAGCCCATTGTTTTTATCTACATTGTATACCTAAAGAGAAAACCATTATCATTTATCTAAATGCCCAAGAAAATAGAAAGCAATGAAATCAAAACTGGACCCGAGGACTTCTTTGCATACTAACTAATATGTTGGTTTTGAAACTCATCCTGTTACTTCTCACTGGAACAGCTCTCCAAAGCGCAAGCCCATTAGTCAGGCTCTTTAGCTGGGTGGTTTTTTGTTTTTGCTGTTTTGCATTATTGTACTATGATTTTTTCCCCCCATGTTTACCACTTTCTTCTTTCTCTTTTTTGACTTTTACCTTAGAATTGTGGAGAATATGTGCAGGTTTATTACAAAGGTATATTTTGTGATGCTGAAGTTTGGGATATGATTGAAATTGTAACCCAGGTAGTAAGCATAGTACCCAATAGGTAATTTTTCAGCCCTTGCCTCCTCCCTTTTTCCCATGTAGTAGTCCCCAGTGTCTTCTGCTCCTTTCTTTTTTTTTTATGTCCATGTGTACTTAGTGTTTAACTCCCACCTATAGGTGAGAACATGTAGTATTTGGTTTTCTGTTTCTGCATTAGTTCATTTAGGATAATCGCCTTCAGCTGCATGTATGTTGCTGTGAAGAACATGATTTTGTTCTTTTTAATGGCTGCATTGAATTCCATGGTATATAAGTACTGCATTTTCTTTAGCCATTCCATCATGAATGAGCGCCTGGATTGATTCCAAGTTTTTCCTATTGTGAACAGCACTGCAATGAACATGTGAGTGCATGTGTCCTTTCGGTAGAATGATTTCTTTTACTTTGGGTATATAACTAGTAATGGGATTGCTGGGTCAAATTATAGTACTGTTTGAAGTTCTCTAAGAAGTCCCCAAACTGCTTTCCACAGTGGCAGGACTAATTACATTCCCACCAGTGTAAAAGTGTCGCCTTCTCTTTGCAGCCTTGCCAATATCTGTTATTTCTGACTTTTTAATAAAAGCCATTCTGATTGGTATGAGATGGCATGTCATTGTGGTTTTGAGTTGCATTTCTCTGATGATTAGTGATGTGGAACATTTTTTCATATGTTTGTGGGTTGCTTGTATGTCTTCTGTTAAGAAGTATCCATGTCCTTTGCCTACATTTTAATTGGGTTATTTGTTTTTGACTTTTTGATGTATTTAAATTCCTTATACATTCTGGATATTAGACCTTTGAGAGATGCCTAGTTTATGAACATTTTCTCCCACTCTGTAGGTTGTCTGTTTATTCCCTTAATGATTTCGCTTGCTGTGCTGAAGCTCTTTCATTAGGTCCCCACTTATTAATTTTTGTTTTTGTTGCAATTGCTTTTGAGGGCTTAGCTATAAATTCTTTGCCAAGGCTGACATCAAGAAGGGTATGTATTCCTATGTTTTGTGTGAAGATGTTTATAGTTTGAGGTCTTTAATCCATCCTTAGTTAATTTTTGCATATGGTGATAGGTAGAGATCCAGTTTCATTCTTCTGCATATGGATAGCCAGTTATCTATCTGGGCGTTTCTCATTTCTCAGCTGTAACAGCCCTTCTCTTGGGATGTACCTTTCTGAAACTCCCACATTTCACTCACACTTCTGCACAAATGTGCCACAGGAAACTGCATAGTCACCCTTGTTATGAGCTCCCATAGCATCCTGCATATCTCCTACAGTAACCAAAAGCATATATTTTATCTGAAAAAAACTATTCTAAAATATAATTCATTGCTTTATATTATAAAATTGTTGGAACGGAGGAACAAAAAACAGCCACAGATTTCTGGGTCTGCAAACATTTTATTGCAGTAGGTACAACCTAACATATACTAAAAGTTGTTTTGGAACAGAAGTCAATGAAAGATCAATTGATTCTTCTTTGTTATGCTTTATTGCTTATATGAATCTTGGGACTTCAGGTTATGTCATATTAAGAGTGAGCAAAAAAAAAAAAATCGTAAACTGTTTAAATTCCTTTATTTTCTTTCACCTTTTTATTATTTTTTGCCACATGATCACTTCTACCTAGAATTCAATCTTTCATGAAAATCTTAATTTTTCAATACCTTTAAGAACCAAATAAGGCCGGGCGCGGTGGCTCAAGCCTGTAATCCCAGCACTTTGGGAGGCCGAGACGGGCGGATCATGAGGTCAGGAGATCGAGACCATCCTGGCTAACACGGTGAAACCCCATCTCTATTAAAAATACAAAAACTTAACTGGTTGTGGTGCCGGGCACCTGTAGTCCCAGCTACTCGGAGGCTGAGGCAGGAGAATGGCGTAAACCCGGGAGGCGGAGCTTGCAGTGAGCTGAGATCCGGCCACTGCACTCCAGCCCGGGCGACAGAGCAAGACTCCGTCTCAAAAAAAAAAAAAAAAAAAAAAAAAAAGAACCAAATAAATATTTTTTTCTTTCTGTAAAGATACCTCTGCCCCCTGCTTGACTGGTTACCTACAACCTATTGAATGAATTTTCTTGAAGCTCCTGGATTATAGAATCTCCATCATTACCATTTAATCAGAAATCACTGGGCTCAAAGAAAGCTTCATTTCCCCATGCTTATTGATTTGGGATAACGTGTGACTATGTGTATGTATGCACATGTTAAACATCAGCCCAACATTTATAGTTATGTTTAGTTGATATGGTTTAAGAGTAGAGGTAAAACATATTGATTATATGGTTAATTCAAGAAAAGTTGCCCTGTGTATTCCTTTATAGAATACTGCAAATAAAATGCACCTTGATGACAATTACTTATATGAATATGCTGAATTTTTAGCTGTGTGTTCCAAGGTCCATGAGATTTGACATATAAGAACATGCATTAATTATCAGTTTGTTTCTTCAACAAGTATCTATTAGAGGTTGGTACTTAATGTGTAGAAGTGAACAAAACAAAACAAAGAAGTGAGCAAAACAAAGTCCCTGCCCCCATGAAGCTCACATTATTTTAGTGGGGGAGGCAATTCAGAATTACATAGAGAGAACATTAATCAGAGAGAAATAAGGTAAATAGTTACAGTCAAGTAAGGGAAGACTCTTTCATATATATTTTTATATATGTGTGTAAATATATATATAATATATATTATAATATATTATTTATATATATATATTCATGAATGGCCTTTCAGAAATCAATTGAGCAGAGACCAACGAATGAATTAGGGAAGCAGCGTTGTACACCATAGTAAGTTCTTTGGAATTCATTTCAAGTGTGATTAGAAACTCATTGGAGAATTTTGAGCAGGAGACAATTTTCACTGCTGTGTGAGTGAAGAATACAGGACAAACGTGGAATTAGAGAAACAAAATGATTCTTGTCATTTTCCACACAAGAACTTGGGGTGAACTTGGGTGCTGTGGTGATAGTGTTGGGAAGTTAGACCCTGGATGTATTGTATCCGAAAGTAAATCATACAAGATTCCCTAATTGCCTGAATGAAAGAATGGAGTCAAGAATAATTTCAAGGTTTCTGGCCTGAGCAACTGGGTGACTAGCAGTGCAATAAAGAACATTAGACACAGGAGATGGGAGATGGAAGGTCAAGAATTTGGTTGTGATATGCTGAATATGAAACAGCTGCTAGGTAACAAAGTAGAAATATCAAGTATATTGTCAGCTACATGAATCTAGATTTCAGCAGAAAGTTCAGTGCTTGAAGTTAACAGCCTACAGATTATATTGGGTTCAATCAGATAACCTACATGTTAAGGAGGAAAGAGAAGAAAGACTGAAGTCTGAGCCCTGGCATATTCCTATATTTAGGGGACTGAAAAAAAAAAAAAAAAAAAAAAAAAAAAAAAAAAAGGAGGATCCAGCAGAGAAATAATTAAGAAGGAGTGGCCCATATGGTAAGAAAAAGACTAGAGAAGTGTAGTATACAAGAAAGACTGTGGAAAAACTGTTTCAAGTAGTTGATGTCTACCAACACTTGCTTTCTGTTTCTCCTCTTCCTCTCTCTCTCTCTCTCTCTTTCACACACACACACACACACTCTCTCTCTCTTCTTTTTCTTAAACAAATGGCTTAACACAACCACATAAACTTTTAGCCTTAAAATAAGAAAGATAATATTCACGTTATGTAAGACTCTTTACTTACTGAAAGGATTCCAAAAACATATCTTTAAATAATGAACTCTTCCAGCCTATCCCAAATAGGATTCAACTATCAAAACTTTTCTGAAATACTTTTCTGTTGTAAAGCATGCTGGAACTCTGAAATGGCCTTGCAAAGTATATTTGCAGTGGTCAGAAACTGGCAATAAAATCTGAACAAGTAGAGTAAGTGAACCCAGGTTCTCGTCTTGGCTCTGACATGTAGTAGCTGAACCATTCAACTAACCTCTCTGACCTTAGTGTTCACATCTCTGAAAGATTCAGAGTGGGAAAGGAATTGCTATTAGATTCTTTCAAGCTCTATTAAAAAAAAAAAAGACATAATTCTAAGTCTTAATAGCATAAAATGAGTGTATAGGATTCTGGGAAGTTCTATCTATTGGAAAAAATGGATACTTGCTCCATTATATACAGAGTCCTATATATCATTGTATACAATGTTATAACATCTGAAAATATGTTTTCATTACAGAGTGCTGTGTTATTTGAGATACCTTCTTAACCCAGTGCTATGTGAACTTGTTGGATAAACTGCATCATGCTTATTATTTTTTCAGAAGGTGACTGAATTGGTGCACATAAGCAGATGGTCTTACCCCACAGCTTTCTTCTCAACTGGACTCACATACCCTTCTCCATATGTTCCTAAATTAAAATGTTGAATGTCAATTGTGAGGAATATGTTGGAAAATTTTAACTTTGTGCTTAAAATTTTGCCCTTGCATTTTTCCTATGACCTATCTCACAACCATGCCTAATTTCTAAATTACAACCCTGATTTGAGAAATTGGCAGGCAGTAGGTAGAGATACTTAGTAGGTTGTTCCCCCTACCCCATCTAGTGAGAGGAGTGGGAGACAACATTAGAAACTAACAAATTTAGATTTGCACTCCCTTAGTATTTTCATGTTGGCCAAGTCACTTAATCTAAGCCTCCATTTTCTCACTTGTAAAATAGACATTCCGATACCTATTTTGTAGAATTGCAGCACAACTGATGAATTAACATGGGCAAAGCACCTAACACAGTATTTCAAACATGATAGACAGTCTTCCTGTACTACTCTCCCTTCTGTGCCTCCTTCATTCTTGAATGCAGGGAATAGGCAAATAAAAGCAACTGAAGTGAGCAGATAAAATGTCTATTTGTCTTCTGAATCAGCATTTTCATTTCGTTCATGACTCTAGGCAACAATCAAAATTCAAATTGGACCAATTTTATGCTATAATTTTAAAAAGCAACACATAGAAGACAACAATCCCACAATGTTTACATTTTGTTGTGCTAAATACTTAGAAAGACAAAATATTTTCAGTAGCAGTTGAATTCTTAAATAAAGAATATTAAGAAAAATAGCATGCTTATGTGGGCGAGATGTCATAATGAGAACCATACCTCTTGCATTTGGTGACCTCAATGTATTTAAATTTATAACCTCAACATCACATTAGCAGAATGTTTTGCTTTTGTAATCTGATGCATGACTTCAAAAGTTAGTGAGTTTCTAGACCTTTCCAAAGGCGTTATGTAAATGGAAGTGATTATTATTTATGACTAATCCAGCTGCATTTTTACTGTTTTTCCTACTAAGGGTTTTCATGCAGATTAAGCTACGAACCAAGCAGTAGCAATGACACTGTGTCCATGTAAGTGAAAGGAAGTGATTTTTAGGTAAAATGTTGTCTTTAAAAATAATAAAACATTATCATAAATTATTTTTACCACTCTTCACATATTTTATCTACCAATTAGTTTTATTTCATGATAGAAACAAGTCCTTTTTTTTTTTTTTTTGAGATAGAGTCTCGCTCTGTTGCCCAGGCTGGAGTACAATGGCACAATCTTGGCTCACTGCAACCTCCACCTCCCAGGTTCAAGCGATTCTCCTGCCTCAGTCTCCTGAGTAGCTGGAATTACAGGTGCCTGCCACTATGCCCGGCTAATATTTGTATTTTTAGAAGAGATGGGGTTTCACCATGTTAATCAGGCTGGTCTCAAACTCCTATCCTCAGGTGATCCACCTGCCTCAGTGCTGGGATCTCAAAGTGCTGGGATTACAGGCGTGAGCCACCGCACCCAGCCAATAGAAACAAGTCTTACTACACTCTTCTTACAACAGTGTTCAGGCTGAGAAAAAAATAACTGGAAACCCTTGTCTAGTCAATCTTCTGTGGCCTAAATTACTTCTGTCACATCATCTGTTACCTTCCAAATATTCCAGAATTACGGCTTTACCCATCCTTTTGTTTCTTGAGTCACTCACTACATAAGCAGGGAGCTGGAATTGCGATGGATAAAAAAATTATGTGTCCTATTAATAAAATATATCATATTTTATAACTTAACTTGTATCACTACAGAGGTATTCTATAAAGTATATCTGAAAATGTCCCACTCCTAAAATTGAATAACAGCTATGTCATTATATATACCAATAACCATACCAACAAATACTGGACATACTAATAACCACCAATAAATACCGCTGAAGATGCATAGGCATAGTGGTTAAGAGCCCAGACTCGGGCAAGCATGGTGGCTCACACCTGTAATCCCAGCACTTTGGGAGGCTGAGGCAGGCGGATCACAAGGTCAAGAAATAGAGACCATCCTGGCCAACATGGTGAAACCCCGTCCTTACTAAAAATACAAACATTAGCTGGATGTGGTGGCACATGACTGTAGTCCCAGTTACTCAGGAAGCTGAGGCAGGAGAATTGCTCGAACCCGGGAGGCACAGATTGCACTGAGCAGAGATCACACCACTGCATTTCAGCTTGGTAACAGAGCAAGACTCCGTCTCCAAAAAAATAAAGAGCCAGACTCTGGATATAAGGTCTGGACATAACTTACTAGTGTATGATCTTAGGCAACACACTGAACCTTGATGCAATGGTCCTAGTAATACCAGTTCACGGTGTATTTGTGAGGATTAGATGAGCTGATAAAAGGAAAATACTTAAAATAGTGTCTGGCACATTTTGTTTCATAAATATAAGCTATCACCATTATTTTGCCAAAAACACATCTGTTGTATCCTGTCACAGTCATCTTTTCTTGAGATCCATGGAAGGAATACAGAACATGTACATAAAGCAAACTAAAAATGAAGTATTTGCTGAGATATTGTACCACCTACCCATCAACAGAAACAAAACAAAACAAAAGCACAGAACTCTAGGAGTTCATCTGGTCCCTAAGAAGAATTTATTTCCTATCCAAGGGCAGAGTGAATATCCTTGAAACACAGGAGGATGAACATCAGTACTGGTTACCTTTTCTAAGGCTGAACCTAAGACTCAGACCTTACCATAGTTATTTATTTATTTATTTATTTATTTATTTATTTATTTATTTATTTGGCAGAGGCTCACTCTGTCACCCAGGCTGGGGATCAGTGGCACAATCTTGGCTCACAGCAACCTCCTCCTTCTGGGTTCAAGCGATTCTCCTGCCTCAGTCTCCCGAATAGCTGGGACTACAGGCACGCACCACCACGCCCAGCTAATTTTTTGTATTTGTAGTAGAGACGGGGTTTCACCATGTTAGCCAGGATGGTCTCAATCTCCTGACCTCGTGATCCACCCACCTCAGCCTCCCAAAGTGCTGGGATTACAGGCATGAGCCACCATGCACAGCCTACCATAGTAATTTTTTTTCTTTTTTTTTTTTTTAATTATTATTTTTTTTTATTATACTTTAAGTTCTAGGGTACATGTGCATAACGTGCAGGTTTGTTACATATGTATACTTACGCCATGTTGGTGTGCTGCACCCATCAACTCATCAGCACCCATCAATTCATCATTTATATCATGTATAACTCCCCAATGCAATCCCTCCCTCCTCCCCCCTCCCCATAATAGGCCCCAGTGCGTGAAGTTCCCCTTCCCGAGTCCAAGTGATCTCATTGTTCAGTTCCCACCTATGAGTGAGAACATGCGGTGTTTGGTTTTCTGTTCTTGTGATAGTTTGCTAAGAATGATGGTTTCCAGATGGGATTACGTAAAAAGACCAAATCTACGTCTGATTGGGGTGCCTGAAAGTGAGGGGGAAAATGGAACCAAGTTGGAAAACACTCTTCAGGATATCATCCAGGAGAACTTCCCCAACCTAGTAGGGCAGGCCAACATTCAAATTCAGGAAATACAGAGAACGCCACAAAGATACTCCTCCAGAAGAACAACTCCAAGACACATAATTGCCAGATTCACCAAAGTTGAAATGAAGGAAAAAATCTTAAGGGCAGCGAGAGAGAAAGGTCGGGTTACCCACAAAGGGAAGCCCATCAGACTAACAGCAGATCTCTCGGCAGAAACTCTACAAGCCAGAAGAGAGTGGGGGCCAATATTCAACGTTCTTAAAGAAAAGAATTTGAAACCCAGAATTTCATATCCAGCCAAACTAAGTTTCATAAGTGAAGGAGAAATAAAATCCTTTACAGATAAGCAAATGCTTAGAGATTTTGTCACCACCAGGCCTGCCTTACAAGAGACCCTGAAGGAAGCCCTAAACATGGAAAGGAACAACCGGTACCAGCCATTGCAAAAACATAGTAATTTTTAAAAATAAAATAAAGCTGCATTGAAATTAGGAAAGAGTAGAAGAGAAATAACAAATAATACGATAAAGAACATTTAAAGGAGTAAGAGATACATAAAACTGGAGGAAGATAGAGACAAACACACAAAAAAGGAAAAAATAGAGACAGAGATAGAAAGCTAGAGAAAGAAAAACAAAACAAAACAAAGAGGCAGAAATAGGAAGAGAGATGCAGAGGGAGACAGACATAAAGAGACAGAGTTAGAGACAGAAATAAAGAGTCCAACAGAAAAAGAGAGAGACTTAAGAAGTAGGATGGAGACAAAGAGAAAATTATAAAAATAGAAATTATGTGGGAAAAAAACAGGGACAAAGGGTCATAGTAATTGAGCAAGAGACAGGGCTGAGAAGACCCTGGATGATACTTTCCTTCTCCAGGCTCCTGGAAGAGAGCAACCTGGGGATCTGTTAACATCTGACTCTGAAGGGAGATAAAAGAAAACAGAGACTGCACTCCCTGATTCTTGGCCCTTACATCAGACAAAGAAACATCCCCCATTAGCAGCACTCCACTTCCTTGGGGATAGAGAAATGTAAGAGTGGTGAACAGAGACCTGTGCACTTCTACTAAAGCCCATCAGCTACAGCCACCAAGGCTATGCTAACTAAAAGGGATTTTCATATATCACTTAATCCTTTCCCAAGTCCAGTATTATTAACTTCCTATTACTCCCATAAATAAAATGAGGCTCGTAGAGATAAAGTAACTTTCCAAGCACACAAAGAGGGGCCAGCACTCCAACAAAACCCTCCAAACCTATGTACTGCTGTCTCCTTGGGGTGGTGGCAGGCGATCTCCATATTTTTTTCTTTTTTCTTTTTTTTTGAGGCGGAGTCTCACTCTGTCACCCAGACTGGAGCACAGTGGCGCGATCTCTGCTCACTGCAAGCTCTGCCACTCAGTTTCATGCCATTTTCCTGCCTCAACATCCCAAGTAGCTGGTACTACAGGTGCCCACCACCACACCTGGCTAATTTTTTGTATATTTAGTAGAGACGAGGTTTCACCGTGTTCACCAGGATGGTTTCGATCTCCTGACCTCATGATCAGACTTTTATTTTATTAATTTTATCTCAAGCCATGATGGCTGCTATCAGTTTTCTCATAGAATACAAACTGACACTAAGATGAAGGACCAAAAAACAAGTAATTGTCAATGTAAAAATTTAGGAATAGCTATCAAGTGATGTTAATAACTGGTTATCTTTTTCTTGAACACAAATGCTCTTGGTTACCATTTTATATTGTGTAATAGACATGTGTGTATTTACGTTTTGCTAGCAAGGATGTTCCTAGTTTTGAATGAGTGAATTAAATAAATATCTCATGCTCTTTCTACAAGAGTAACATGGCTTAGGAGAACTTCTCTAGGGGAACAAGTTTGAGAAACCCTGAAGTGTTTCGAGGTGAGGAGAATATATTACAGGAATTAAGAACTGGAATATGACTTTAATGTAAACCTGTAGTTGTTCACTGGCTTATTTAAGGAAGGCTTCTTGAAGGAATTGGATTTTAAACGGAGACTTGAAGGAAGTATAGAATTTGGTTTAGCTGATGAAAAGCAGGATGCATCTTAGGTGGATGGGACACTATGCCCAAATGTACACAGGCAAAGATGAGTGTGGTATGTATAGATGCTAGTGCAGATGGGATTGTGGAATCCATTGCCAAATAATCGATGATAAAACAGGAAAAAGACAGTGAGGTAAACTGAGAGAGGCCTTGAATACCAGGGTGTAGAGCATGAATCTGAATCAATTCCCAGTGAAGAGTTTATTGTGTCTTTTTTTCAAAAGAGTATCATAAAGATACTCCTACAGAGTATCTTTATAGATGCTTTAGGAAGATTCTAGTGAGCAAGATGAATTGCAGTGGATCGTCAGGTGCAAATTAATAAAGTAATGACAGCAGTAGAAGTGAAGAGGAAGAAAAGAATTTGAAATAGAGTAAAAACAGAAAAGAAGGAAAAGTGAAAAGACGAACAAGTCTTGGTGACTGCTCTGATACAGGCAGGAGGTGAGAGTCAATGAAGGAAAGATATTTTTTTCCCAAATATATATTTTATTCTAAATAAAGAAACATATTAATAATTTAGGTCTTAAGCAGCAGATTCACAAGTGTCTATGCCTTCCAGCTCCATCATAATTAAATTACCACGAATGATTTTCTGTTTGATAAATTCAAGAGAGACTACAGCAACACAAACTGATCCAGAGTTCAATCTTAAAATTTAATTTAGCAAAGTAAATTGTTTGCCTGATTTCAGATTGCTATGGTTTTCTTTCCCTTTTTGTAATTTTCTTTTTTAAGGATTTTTAAATTTTCACGAGTACATAGTAAGTACATATGTTTATGGTGGTATAAGATATTTTGATAGAGGCATACAATGTGTTATAATCACATCAGAGTAAATGGGGTATCTACCACCTCAAGCATTTATCATTTCTTTGTGTTACGAACATTCCAGTTGTATTATACTCCCTCGTGTATTCTAAAATGTACAACAAATTATCGCCGACTGTAGTCATTCTGGTGTGCTATCAAATCCTAGATCTTATTCATTCTATCTAACTGTATTTTTGTACCCATTAATCATCCCCATTTCACCCCAACCCCATGAATCTTCCCACCCTATGGTAACCATCATCCTATCTCCATGAATTTGTTTTAATTTTTACCTCTACAATTGAGTGAGAACATACAAAATTTACCTTTCTGTGGCAGGTTTATTTCAAGTAATATAATGTTGTTTAGTTTCATCCTTGTTGTTGCAAATGACAGGATCTCATGCTCTTTTATAGCTGAATAGTACTTCATGGTGTATACATATCACATTTTCTTTATCCATTCATCTGTGGATGGACCCTTAGGTTGCTTCCAAATCTTGGCTCTTGTTCATAGTGCTGCGGTAAACATGGGAGTGCAGATATTTCTTTGATATACTGATTTCCTTTGATATACTTAGCACTGGAATTGCTGGATCATATGATAGTTCTATGTTTAATATTTTCGGAATCCCTATACTGTTGTCCATAGTGAGTGTACTAATTTACAATCACACCAACAGTGTATGAGCATTCCCCTGTCTCCACATCCTTGCCAACCTTCACTATTTCCTGTATTTTGGATAAAAGCCATTTTAACGGGAGTGAGATGATATCTCATTGTAGTGTTGATTTACATTTCTCTGATGATCAGTGATGTTGAGCATCTTTCCATATTCCTTTTTGCCATTTGTGTATCTTTTTTTGAGAACCACCTATTAAGATCTTTTGCCCATTTTTAAATCAGATTATTAGATTTTTTTTCCCCAACTTAGTTGTTTGAGTTCCTTACATATTCTGGTTATTAATCCCTTGTCAGATGAACAGTTTGCAAATATTTTCTCCCATTCCATGTGTTGTCTCCTCTTTGCTGATTAGTCCCTTTGCTGTGCAGAAGCTTTTTAATTTGATGTGATCCTTTTTGTTGTCCCTTTTTGTTTCAGTTGCTTGTGCTTTGGAGTATGAAGAAATCTTTACTCAGTCCAAAGACTTTGAGTTTCTCCCATTTTTTTTTTTTAGTGGTTTCATAGTTTGAAGTCTTAGATTTAAGTTTTTAACCAATTTAGATTTGATTTTTTTTTATGTCAAGAGATAGGGGGTCTAGTTTCATTCTTCTACATGTAGTTATCTAGTTTTCCCAGAATCATAAATATAAATAATAAATTATTTGCCAGCATAAATGGTGAAAAATAAATTATTAAATATAATTGGTTAAAAACAAACAAAATAAAAATAAATAAATAAATAAAATTATTAAAATGATTTATTATTTATTGAGGAAACTGTCCTTTCCCCAATGTATGTTCTTGGCAACTTTGTCAAAAATAAGTTCACTGTAGATGTATGGATTTATCTCTGGCTTCTCTGTTCTGATCCATTGACCTATTTGTCTCTTTTTATCCCAGAACCATGCTGTTTTGGGTAATATAGCTCTGTAGTATAATTTGAAATCAGGTTATGTGATTCTTCTAATTTTCTTCTTTTTGCTCAGGGTAGCTTTGGCTATTCTGAGTCTTTCGTGTTCCATAAAAATTTTAGGATTATTTTTATATTTCTATGAAGAATATCATTGGTATTTTGATAGAGATTGAATCTTTAGATTGCTTTGGGTAGTATGGACATTTTAAGAACACTGATACTTTCAATCCATTAACATAGAATATCTTTCCATCTTTTGTGCCCTCTTCAGTTTCTTGCATCAGTATTTTATAGTCTTCATTGTAGTGATTTTTCATTTCTTTGGTTAATTCCTACATATTTTATTTGTAACGTTGTAAACAGGGTTACTTTCTTGATTTCTTTTTCAGATTATTTGCTATTGGCATATAGAAGTGCTACTAATTTTTGCATGTTGATTTTTGTATCCTGCAACTTTACTGAATTTATCAATCTAAATTTATCCAATAATTTTTTGGTGGAGTCTTTAGGTTTTTCCAAATATAAGATAATACCATCTGCAAACAAGGATAATTTGGCTTCTTCTGCAAAGAAATTTTTTAAAAAATTGTGACTGAGGAATTATTTATAATAAAGCTGAAGCCCAGAATTCAAATACACAAGTTGATCAAGAACAAGCATAGAAAGGAAATCAGTCATCCAAGCCCATTGCATTCTGGTGTTTTATTCTTCCCTTTAAAAAAAAATATTAGCTTTGACCCTTGTGTGGTGTTGTCATGTTTAATCAAATTGGAAGTCTTTTAATAACTGCAGTGGAATTTCTTGCCTTGCCTTCCCCCAGCGTTAACCCTTAACTGCTGTTATTTTAATTTCTCTTTGAGTAGGATTTTTTCCATGGCCACATTCAGCGAAGTGTTTGATCTCATCACTAACTGCAAGTCCAGTTGCTGATGAAGTTTGTCTTGTTTTCCTCTCTCCTGTGCACTGGATCTAATTGTAATGGCCATGTCAACTATGCGGTGAAACAGTACACCTCATCACATAAAACGGGAGGCAGTGAAACTGGCCAGAAGTGATAACTTGTATCTTTTTTATTTTAGACCAGCTTAATAAAAGAATTTAAACCTAGCAATTGCACCAGAAAAAAATATATTGTTAAAATGCTTGCTAGTTACAAGATGATAGAGAGGGGGGAAAAAAAAGAAAAAAAAATAGTTGCTGGCAATGGGTAAAGTATACACCAAACTCTAATTTCAGCAAATGATCAAAATCATGTCAGCAGGTTGCATTAAGACCTTTATTACAGGCCAGGCACAGTGGCTCACTCC